>NC_081569.1:113609933-113633093 GCF_022355385.1 Mustela nigripes
CATCGGGCGCTCTGCTCAGCAGGGAGCCTGCTTCCTCCTCTCTCTGCCTGCCTCTCTGCCTGCTTGTGATCTCTCTCTGTCAAATAAATAAATAAAATCTTAAAAAAAAAAAAAAGTCTTTGAGGTTATGGGGGGCCATACCTGCCTCACAGCTGTCTCCATGGGCTCTCGTGAAATCAAACGATAACAGCCGCTGGGACAGGAATCCGAGAGTAGCAAATGCGAAGAGTTTCCAAAACCGGCCTCATTATAAAACATGCTGAAGATGCAGATCCCACCCCAAGAACCGCCGTTCTGGTTCAGGAGTTCTGGGGTGGGACCCACGAATCAGCATTTTAACAAGTAACAAGTACTTCCAGTGAATCCTGTCATCGAGCAAGCCGGGGTAACTCTAGGCTCTAGAAACGCAGAGGAAGTCTGCACCACCTCCCCCGTGCAGAGAAGGAAAAGAAGGGTTTGCTGAAAGCGCTCCCTGGGTCTGTGCACACATAGCAAGTGTGCAGGGAGCCCACGCTTAGGGAGCCCATCAGGTCCTGGACACCCACTAGGGTGGCCGATGTCCCTCCTCTCAGTTAATCCTGGCAGTGACCCTGCAGGACAGACTGCAGGACACAGGAAGAAGATGGCAGAGCTTCCCTTCACCCCGGAACTGCCCACACAAAGCTGGGCTCCTCTCAGCACACTGCAGCCTTTGAAAGACGGACTTTCCCGCAGGGTAGGACAAAAAGAAGACAGCAGCAAGCAGGACTACCCCTGCTTCCTCCCCCGAGCCTGGATGGGATCCAAGCATCCTATCCTACAGGAGAAAGGGGCATCCACTCCCTGGAGAGGGAGACTGCTAGAGTCCCCAAATACAAGGAGGACAGGAGTCCTGGAGCCTGCAATCTAGGAAGGTAGGGGGGACCCACCTAAGAAACAGTCATACGGTGACCCAGCTTAGAGAGAGTAAGAGGGTCTGGCAGGAGAGGGTGCCAGGATCTAAGAACACGTGGCACTGGAATGAAGCCCAAGGTACCCCGGCCCTTTTCTTCCTCCAAAACATGTAATCCCTGCTAAGCAAGATGCAGCTGCCCCCATGACAGTGAGGGGGGGGGGGGGGGGAGATCCACCCCTCCTCTGCTCATCCAGACTCTCCCAGGGGGCTCAGGGCAACAGAGGAAAGCACCAGGCAGTCCCCAGACCTCGCCTTCCTGCACTGGGTCCTGACCCAGGCCTGCTGGCTGGTGGCTCCTCTCCCACTTAAGAGGACACAGCAATGCCCACAGCTTACTTTCAGTGACACCTGCTTACCAAGCAAGCACTATGTACCGGTCATCACGTGGACTCTTCACCACTACCTTGTAAGTCAGATTTTGACCCCCATTTCAGAAGTGGAAAAACTGAGGCTCCAGAGGGTTAAGCACCCCAGCTGGCAAAGACCAAGCCCTCAACCGAAACCCAGGAGTTCCCTAGCACCCAGTTCCACAGTTCCTTCCCCTGCTGCCTCTGCCTCCCTTGCTGAGCCTCAGGGAGCCAACATGGGGCAGAAAGATCACTACACACATTGCCAAGTGGGGCACCCAAGAAGGAATGATGCACAGATCCCTGTAGGGAGCCAGGGTCCTGGCTAGTGGTGGAGGTCTACACCAGCCAGCAGGCAGAAACCGGTTTACTCCACACGCGGCTCTGGGATGGAGCCATATTTGAGGGCCCAGCTTGAACCACTGGTCCGCCACAGGGGCAGCAGATGTGGAGAGGAGTTCCTGCTCTGTTATCAAGAAACAGACAGGGGCTCCTGGGTGGCTCAGTCGTTAAGTGTCTGCCTTCGGCGCTGCTCATGATCCCAGGGTCCTGGGATCGAGCCCCACATCAGGCTCTCTGCTCAGTGGGAAGCCTGCTTCTTTCTCCCTCTGCCACTCCTCCTGCTTGTGTTCCCTTTCTGTGTTTCTCTCTGTCAAATAAATAAATAAAATCTTTTTAAAAAAAATAAACAAAGAGAACTGCTCTCCAAAGGAAGCTAGGAAATTTTATATTAGTCTCTGTAACGGGCCAAAAATATATCTCACAATTACCCTCCAGGAGAGCCTCTGGCACAGAATCAGCTCAGGACAAGGGGTCGGGGAGAGTGGGGCCCGCAGGTTCTGGGTTCCCACTCCTCCCCAGAGTGGCCAGGACGCTGCAGTCCCCCTCCCAGGATCTGTAGCAGGAGCAAGGCTGGGACCAGGGCCAAAAAGGCCCTTCTTCAGCAGAAGATGCCAGAGCTTCTCATTAGCTCAGCGGCCCCAGACTTCTCCAGTCTTCTGTGCTACAACCAGCAGTAGCCACAGTACCCCCGTGGTGACCCAGCTGGCCAGTCTGCCCACCTCTGCGGGCAGCTACTGGGGCAAGGCCAATGGACCAGGGACCTGGCCCTGAGGAATGAGGAAAAAGGGCAGGTGTCCAGAGCCCTCCGCTAACCTACCAACCCTGCCGTGGGGGCTCAAAGTGGCCAAAAAGCATAAACAGTCAATACAAAAAAATAATAATAATAAAAATACAAAAAAACAAAATAAACAGCCAATCCATAAAATGTAGCAACTGCACTTCCGGGTAGATACAGAAAAGAACTGAAAGCAAGGACTCAAACAAATATTTGTATATTTGTGAATATACAAATATATTTGTGAACCCGTGTTCACAGCAGCATCACACACCACAGCCAAAGGGTGGAAGCAATCCGAGTGTCCGCCGAAAGATGAATGGGTCAGCGGCATGTGGTATACGCAGGCCAGGGAGTACCGGTCAGCCAGGAAGAGGAAGGCCGTGCTGACAGAGGCCACCACACAGATGAACCCAGAGGACAGGAGGCGAAGCGCATAAGCCAGATCCGAAAGGACAAAGGGTGCACGACTGCCCTTCAACCCGGTACCTAAAGCAGTCAAATTAACAGGGAAGATGGAAGGGTGGCTGTCCTGGACCGGGAGGAGCGGGCCATGGGGAGTTCGTGTTTAACGGGGACAGTTTCAGTTTTGCCAGATGACAAGTGTTCTGGAGCCTGGATGGCGGTCTAGTCACACGACACATTCACAGTAAGTGAATGCACTTACTGTCATTGAACAGCACACTTAAAATGGTAAAATGGGGGGCACCAATTGGTGGGCCAATTGGTTAAGCATCTGCCTTTGGCTCAGGTCATGATCTCAGGGTCCTGGGATGGAGCCTTGTGTCGGGCTCCTTCCTCAGTGGGGAGCTTGCTTCTCCCTCTACCCCTCCCCCTACTCACGATCTCTCTCTCTCTCTCTAACTAAATAAAACCTTTTTAAAAAATAATAAGTGATAATCTTATGTATACTTTACCATAAACTTTCTCTCTATATGTAAATAAAAATACAGAGAGATGAAGATTAAACACAAAACCTTATGTGTGGCACAGAAAAAATAACCATATTACCTGCGGGGAATTTTTTTTTTTTTTTTTACCATGAGCAAGTTATACTCTCGTAATAAAACAGACATAAAGACTTAACAACTCGACACTATTCAAATCATGACCAAGGAGCTGCCCACTCCACACAATGGGGCAATGCCATCGCCCGACTGTCCCCTTGCCACCAGCGCCAGCCTGCCCAAGAAACACACCCCACCCTGAAGGCAGGAAAAGTGGACTTTCGGGTGGGGGCCAGTGATCATGCCCAGGGCCTCCCACCCTTTATGAAAACAGCAGCAGAGCTGTGCCCCCAGGGCCAGAGCCCAAGGACTACTAGGGTGCCCCTCCCTGGGCTCAGACTCCAAGATGACTCCAGCTCTGGGAGGAAATGAGCCAGTCTGCCCCAGTTCCCCTTCTAGGAAGCCACGAGGGAATGACTTAGCCCAGTCCCTGCACAGGAGGGCTCTGGGGAAACCACCGCCCATCCTCCACCTCCACTTCAGGGACACAGGAAAAGGGAGACGGAGAAACCGTTCATCTGATGGAGGAAGACACAGGGTGGAGAAGGCGCAAAGGACAGGCGGGCCTTTCCTCTCTCCACCCTCCATTCCCTCCGCGAGCACACAGGACGGCAGCAGCTCCTTTTGGCTCTGAAACCAAGGGCTTCCGTACCCGCTGGCTGATATTCCAGAACTGGGAAAGGGCTGGAGAAGACAAGACATGGCCTTGGAACAAGGAGAGCCTCGAGACAGGGACCCATGCCCGGTACCCCCCTGCCCCCCACCCCCACCCCAGGAAGCAATGCTTCTAACAGGAGCACTAAAACCCCCACCCTCAGACCACGCCACTCATTCACTTCATGTTTTCTAAGCTCTCGCCCTGTGCCAGGGGCCGTGCCGGAGCTGGGAAACCAGTGAGCTGCCCAGCCTCGAGGCACTCACAGCCTCCCGGATGTCTCCACCCCACCCCCTGTCCCCATGCCAGCCCTCAGAGCAAGCAGGACCTGCAAAAGTAATACAAACAGCAGGCAGAAGGAGAAGCCATACGGGGCCCCGAAAAGAGCACCAAGTCAGCTGAGAGTCAGGAAAGTGGTTTGAATCCCACGTCTGCCGCTGATTTTCTGTGTGACCTTGGACTAGCTTCTTCAGCCCTCTGGGCCTCAGTTTCCTGATCTGTCAAAAGGGATCTGAGGCTGGTATCTGCAGGGCCCTCCAGTTGACAGCCTGGAACGCTCCTGGGATGCCAGGATCCCAGCAGCACCGCTGACCCCTGACCATCCGGGACCTGCAAACTCCAGACAGGCCGAGCTGACAGCAGGCCAACTCCGGGGAGTTCTGGGGCACCAGGGACAGAGCTCAGCCCCGCGATCCCAGCTGCTGGAGGCCGTCTGAAGGCGAACATCTGCTGGAACTTCAGGGATAAAATGGACGTCAGAGAGTTCCCAAAGTCGGAACCTTTCAGCTCAGGATGGGGTCACAGGACCAGGAGGAAGCTTTGTGCATTCTCAGTGCCCCAGTGCCTAGTAGGGGAAAGGGGCGCCCCTCCCGCCCCAGCTCTGCCAGATCTGAACCATAAACACAGCCCTTTTCTGAAGGGAAGGGCTTAACACAAACCAGATGTGGTAGGGACTTTCCCCCACCCCCTCCTGGCCCTAAAATTAAACATTTGGTGTCTCCTCTGCCAAACTCACTTGAAGGCCGAGCCTTAAAGAGCCAGCCCCTCCGGTTCTCACTCTCACACGCTCTCAATCACATCCCTGCTTAAACAAAATGTCAAAGTCCCCAAATGGTAAGTGTGGATGGGGCGGCCCCCCAGAAGCGCCTGGCACCCAGGCAGGCCAGGGACAGATTTAAAAGGAAAGGTCCCTGGAGAAGAAAGGCCGCTCCTCTACCACCAGCCCAGGAGGGACCAAAGGGCAGTCTACCAGAGGTGGTTCCTGCGCCTGGGATTTGCCCCTGGAAGTGCGGAGAGGGCTTGCAAAGTCAGGGCGGCTGGCTCCTAGGGAGCACCTGTCCCTCAAAGACTCTGGAGATTCCTAGCAGAGTCCATTTCTAGGCCTAGAGCTGACAGTCTCTACAGATGAGTAACAGGCGTCTTCTTTCTCTCTGCTCTCACGCCAAGGCTGCGAGGACCCAGGCAGAGCCCACCTCATGAGAACTGGACTCCGCTGGGCTGCCAGACTGGTTGCTCCCCTGTCTGGAAAGCTCTCCTGGTCCTGCAGGTCCTTCCCACCCCAGCTGAAGGCCCAGACCATCCACCTATCCTCCGCCCACCTCCCCAGGCCCCTTATCAGGGCCAGGGCCATGCCTCAGCACCAAGCACTAATCAGCAGGCCCATCTCCCCAACCAGGTGACACATATCCTGCCCTTCAGCTCCGGGGAACCACTCTGTATACCTTCTGTGCACTCCACACAGAACGCGGCATACACTGAGCATGCTCAGTACACAAGGTAAAATCTCACGGAGCCGCCATTACTCAGGCAAAGGGCCGGTGACCTCAAAAAAATATTTGGAGAGGGATGGTGCTTCAGGTAGAAATTACCTGACTTGGGGCGCCTGGATGGCTCAGTGGGTTAAAGCCTCTGCCTTTGGCCCAGGGTCCTGGGATGGAGCCCAGCATGGGGCACTCTGCTCAGCAGGGGGCCTGCTCCCCCCTCCCCCCGCCTGCCTCCTCTGCCTACTTGTGATCTCTGTCAAATAAATTAAAAAAAAAAAAAAGAAAAGAAAAGAAAAGAAAAAGAAATTACCTAACTTGCTATAAAACTGAAATACTATTTTTTCTTGAAAAGTATTTCATCCCAGGGCACCTGGGTGGCTCAGTGGATTAAGCCGCTGCCTTCAGCTCAGGTCATGGCCCCAGGGTCCTGGAATCAAGGCCCCAGTTGGGCTCCTTGCTCAGTGCGGAGTCTGCTTCTCCCTCTCCCTCTGCCTGCTGCTCCCCTGCTTGTGTTTGTTCTCTCAAAAAACAAAATCTTAAAAAAAAAAAGGTATTTCATCCTACAACCTCAACAGAGACATTTTCATTTTTGCTTCTTATTTTTGTTTACACCAGTTTTGACGGCTGCAATGGATTACAAGGCACATACCGTATAGTGTTCTGTAATAATCAGCAGACCACTGAGTATTTCATTTCTGTATGATCTTTATAAATGTCGTTTCAAAGGCTGAAGAAATGTCCCGACACTATCAGGTAAGAGAAGGTTTGTGAAATTCCTCCCCTAATGTTCCCTAGACATGGAAGCTTGGGAGCTTTTTTTCCCAGATAGCACAGAGAATATCCTTAGGCATTTCTTTTTTTTTTTTTTTTTTTTTTTTAAGATTTTATTTATTTATCAGAGTGGGGTGGGGAGAGAGCGAGCACAGGCAGACAGAATGGCAGGCAGAGGCAGAGGGAGAAGCAGGCTCCCTGCCGAGCAAGGAGCCCGATGTGGGACTCGATCCCAGGACGCTGGGATCATGACCTGAGCTGAAGGCAGCTGCTTAACCAACTGAGTCACCCAGGCGTCCCTCCTTAGGCATTTCTATTTCAGCCGGACAGCTCTCTTCGGACAAAATCCTGGAGGCTGGGGGTGTAGAACCACCTGGCCGAAGGGTGTGAGCACTGGCACAGCTTTCACCACCTCAGTGAGCCAAGACACTGACCCACGGGCCACACCAATCCCGAGCACCCTCAGAAAGCCAGGGACCCACTTGTTTAATCAACTAGAACCCTGCCCGACTGGATGCTTCTTCTTGGCGAAACTGTTTCTCAGTTAACTGTATTGCCTGGAAGATTTCGTTATCTCTGGGCCTTCAGAATTAAGGGCGCCACGGGTCCTTTAACTTGTGCCTTTGCTCCTCCTCCACACTAACCCTGCTAACCCTAGTCCATTCTGATGTCACGAGCAAGTCAGGGCTCCCCTGAGGCCTGCTCTACCAAACTCAATCTCCCCCACATCTGAGATCCCTGATCGCCTTTCACACGGTGGGCCCCACAGTTCCACATCCCCCCTGAGAAACTCCCAAGAGAGACAGGCAGCCAAGGGCTCCTTGACCTAGAGCCCCCAAAATGATGCCCAGGGATGTCGAACTACCCTGGTAAATGGGAGTCTCACAGGCCTTGTAGGCTTCCCGTTGCCTGGGGCCACCTCCAGCGGCCAGTCTGAGTCTGTGCCAACAAAACACACTGCTACTGGCAGCCGCCCAGGCTGGACAGACCCAGGAGCGTGACAACGAGAAGGCGCCCAGGGTCCAGAGCCAACCCAAACCCCCCCAGTCACGCCGTCTGCCTGAATGCTAGAAGCCAGACAACAGTCAGCATCTGGCTCCGTGGACACTAGAGGGTCAGAGGTCACGAAGGTGGGACAGGGCAGGGTGCAGGGCGAGGCAGGATGCAAAACTTGAAAAGCCCTCTCTCCACAGGAAACCAAACAACAGAGCTGGACGGTCACTGGAGGACACAGATGTTTGTGCTGGGGGAGCAGGGAGGGTCACCTGTCTGGCAGAGGGGGCCCCTCAAAAACCTTAGGGTGAGAAAAGCACGGCCTCTACCTTGAGCACTGAAGGATTCCTTTTTTCTTTTCTAAAGGTTTTATTTATTTATTTGACGGGGGGGGGGGGGGGGGCAAGGGGGGTGCACAAGCAGGAGAAGCAGGAGAGGGAGAAGCAGGCTCCCCACTGAGGAGGCAGCCTGCCTCTCGGCTCAATCCCAGGACCCCAGGATCACAGCCCGAGCCAAAGGCAGGTGCCTAACTGAGCCACCCAGGTGCCCCCTGCAATGCTGCATTAAAGCCACCTTGCAGGAGCACCTGCTGGCTCAGTCAGGAGAGCAAGCTGACTCTTAATCTCAGGGTTGTAAGTTCAAGCCCCACAATGGGCATGGAGCCTACTTAAAACAAAAACTGGGGCGCCTGGGTGGCTCAGTGGGTTGAAGTCTCTGCCTTCGGCTCAGGTCATGATCCCAGGGTCCTGGGATCGAGCCCCGCATCGGGCTCTCTGCTCCACAGGGAGCCTGCTTCCTCCTCTCTCTCTGCCTGCTTCTCTGCCGACTTGTGATCTCTGTCTGTCAAATAAATAAATAAAATCTTTAAAAAAAAAAAAAAAAAAAACTGAATTAAATTTAAACATAAAATAAAACAGCCTTGCAGACAGCCAACTGGCCCCAAACAATATACAGCCAGGAAAGCAAGAACAGATTTTCCTTCCTTTCCTTACTTTCCCACTAACTGATGTGGGTTTAGAACCCAGAAGAGACACTTGGTTAACATTCTGGGAATTCTTCTACATTCAGACTGAAGCAACAAGATTCTCCAGGGAATCCTTCACAGAAGTCTCCAGTGTCATCCAAAAATTAAGCAGGGTGCTTGCTAAAAATGCAGATTCCTGGGCTCTGAGCCCAGAGCATTTGGTTTGGCAGGTCTGGGCAAGGCTCAGGAGGCAACAGTTCATACATGAACCTTATGTGGGCCAGGGACCCCCTCCCCTTTTAGTAAATATGGCCTTGGAGTGAAACTCTCCCCGGGGGTGGCAGAGAGTGGACATGCCCACGGGAACCAGAAGACCTACAGGGAAATTGTGGTCACCTGGAGTGGGTCCTCAATCAATCAAGTGTAGGCAGGAGGCCTGTCACTGTCCTCTGCCTCACTCCTCAGAGCAAAGCACAAACCGGCTGGCTTCCTCAGGAGTCCTTCTCTCCTTCCCAATTACCAGAAGTCTTAATTGGACCAGCCTTGACAGTTCCTTGCGGTTTTCTGGGTGGGGAGAGGCGAAGAGGGTAGCATGTCTCCAAGTCAGACAGAACAAATCAATCCCGGCCCGTGCACATGGCCGCAAGCTGGGGCAGCGTGAGGCCCTGACAGGAAGCTCTTTACCCAGACAACCCAAACAGCAGCTGGGACATTCCAATGGCTTCCCCCTTCAGTGCCCCAGAGAAAATGTTCCAATGCCAAGAATCCCTCTGGCGAATCCCACGGCTCTAAATGTCTGGTCATCCACAGCCCTTGGACACCGAAAAGCTGGGCAATATGTTAGATGGGCTGGTCATAGGACACTCAATGTTAGGGACACTCAGCATTAGCACCCCTAGGTGCACCTCTGATACACCCACAGGTGGGCACAGAGGCTTGGGGAACTCTACGACACCGTCACAGAAGGGCCACCCTCTTCCTCCCCCAAGAAACACCCATGGACCTCCAGATGCGGTGCCCAACCAAAGCACACCCAACTCCACATATCCAGGGCTCAGTGAGGCTGAACCACAGGGAGGGCCAGAGCTGCAGGAGAAAGGAAGCTTCTGTGCCTCGCCTCTCACACCTCGAAAATGATGCAAACATCCAGGGGTGTCACTGGTGCATGAGTGCTCCAGATGCAGCACCCATGTGGGCATTTGAGGCCACCTAGGAAATCTTCAGCTGGCTCTCAGAGCTCCCAGGGACTGAGGCCTCCGCAGGTCAAGTCATTTCATGAACAGTCCAACTTCCTCTTCCCATCCCAGCATCTGGGAAATTCTGTCAGATACGTAACCGCGCAGGTGAGAGCAGAGCTGCCCAGGGACAGAAGGAAAACCACAGGTTGGGGGTGCGGCCACCCTCAGCCCAGACCTAGCGGCCCAGCCCAGAGTTCAGCAGGGGCCTGGCCAGCTCAGGAAGCCGGCCCTCCCGCCCCCAGGCTTCCTCCCACAGATAGGGGTACACGAGAGTGGAGCCCAGGCCAGGGAAGTGAACGGGGAGAAGTGAGAGGCAGCAGCTTTAGTTCTCTTCTACAACTTAACCCACTTCCCTCCAATGTTACCAAACACCCTGGTCCTTCTGACAAGCCTCACAGAGAGACAGGGAACTTGGAGACTGTGGTCAGCAGCCAGGTCTGGGCAAAAACTTCCAAGACATGGATTCCATTTCTCCCCGAAAGCTCCTTCAGCTTGTGCCCCTGGCCCTGAGATCTCGCCCTGGCATGCTTGGGGGGGGGGGGGGGTTCCTGAAGAATCTGCTAAGTTGTCACTGGGGGATAATATTTCACATCTTCCTCCCAAATATTTAAGTCCTGACAGTTTTCTGAGTCACCTTTCACACATTTAACACTAGATGAGCATGTGAGCAAGGCCTTCAGGTTAGAAATGTAAGCCCACACCCAGGCAGGCTAGTGGCTAAGATATTTTGGGTCAGGGGAAAATCGGGTGCCCCTGCCAGGTAGGAGACACCTAGGACGGCCATTCAGAGGAGACTGTCCCAGCTCCGACCCCGGCCTGACAAGGGGCAGCGGGTTCACTCCAGCAGTGCCCAAAACCAACACCTCCATACTCTTCAGCATGGTAGAATTCCAGGTCATCTCTCTTCTCGTCCTTATACTTGGCTATATTTTCCACAATAAGCATTACTTTCCTTTTTAATTAGCTAAAAAAAAAACCCAAAAAAACAAAAAATAGGTTGTATATTGCTGGTGGCATATTAAGTCAATCCATCTTACAAAGGCGACTGATAAATATGTAAAATGGTCATCTCCAATTAACTCCGATCCCAAATATTCACCTAAAATGCAGGGAAGTGTCCACATGAAAAGAGTATTTACAGAGGCATTAGCTACGATAGCCAAAAACTGGAAAGCATGGAAATGTCCACCACTGGGAGAAGGAAGAGGAGAAAACTGTCACCTCGGTGAGGAGAGAAGCAGCTGGTAAAGGTGCCACGCCAGGCACAGCCTCAACAGGCAAGCCAATTTCCCCCCCGCAGGGCCTCATCCCTGCTCTGCAGCAAGGAGCCTGGGCCAGAAATGCCTGGCTGAGACAAGGAGCAAATCCGAAAGAGCTTCTAGAGGACATCCTTGACCTCTACCGCCTTCCTTCTGAAAAGGGAGATGGGCCACACTCTCTCGTTTTCCTAGCAAAAGAGCAGTTTTGGTCCTCACATGCCTCATACCTAAAGCAAATAGTTCTCGTCTCTGTAAAGCTCTTGGAAAACCTTGAACAAATACAGCGCCAGGAGTCCACACGGAAGGCTCTCCAGGCCCGGACAACCGGCCTCAAGTGAGGGTCTCCCATAAGAAGCATCTGCAAGGAGTAAGGCCTCACCTAGGCTGAACCTCTAGAGGCAGAGGATGACATTTCATTATTGTCTTTTCACAGAAATGCCTTCATCTAACTGTGACTTAACATCATGTCTCCTGGGGTGTGACTTAAGAACCAATATGCAGGGGTGCCTGGCTGGCTCAGGTGGGGCAGGTGACTCTTGATCTCAGGGTTATAAGTTGGGTGTGGACATTACTTAAAAATAAAAATCTTTAAAAAAAAGAAAAAAGAGAGGGCACTTGGGTGGCTCAGTGGGTTAAAGCCTCTGCCTTCGGCTCAGGTCATGATCCCAGGGTCCTGGGATCGAGGCCCGCATCGGGCTCTCTCCTCAGCGGGAGCCTGCTTCCCTTCCTCTCTCTCTGCCTGCCTCTCTGCCTACTTGTGATCTCTGTCTGTCAAATAAATAAATAAATAATCTTTAAAAGAAGAGAAAAAAGAGAAGAACCACTATTCAAAAAAAGATCTCTGTGTTCCATGAAACCACTACTGACAGCATCGGCTGGCGTACCACTCTCCTAAAATGGAAAAGTTCCTGGTATTCAGTACTTAGAAAAAAGTCTCTCTCTCATGAACTGATATACTTCCTTTTATTAGAAACAAACGTATGATAATTCAAATTTCCCCTTTTGCTCTGGCTACCAGGAAGCTCCAAACTAGGGTCAAGGCAAACTTACAAAAACTAACCTCTTATAACACTGTTTTCTCAACTGCCTCCTCCTCACCCTGACAAAACTCAGATCTTGCAACTTTAAAACTTTGTTATACAAGAGTCTTCTAATGTGCTCTTCTCTAACACTTTCTGGAGACAGGCAAAAAAAAAAAAAAAAAAAAAAAAAAAGGTACAAATAAAAAAATATTCATGAAGCAAACTCTATACTTGGATCTCATTTTCTCCAGGGAAGGAACACAAAGGCTGTGCAGCTATGTATGGAAAAAAAAAATCTTTGATAAAATCCCATGTGGAGGGCGCCTGGGTGGCTCAGTGGGTTAAGCCGCTGCCTTCGGCTCAGGTCATGATCTCAGGGTCCTGGGATCGAGTCCCGCATCGGGCTCTCTGCTCAGCAGGGAGCCTGCTTCCTCCTCTCTCTCTGCCTGCCTCTCTGCCTACTTGTGTTCTGTCAAATAAATAAAAATTTAAAAAATCTTAAAAAAAAAAAAAAAAATCCCATGTGGAGAAATAAAAAAGCAGAACTAAACTGTATATATACTATGATTACCACTATCAAAAATAATGCATGTATGGGAGTGAAAACAAAAACAGGTTTCTGAAACTATGAATTGTGTGTTTAGGCAAAAAGATTCAATGGTCATTTTTCACCCCCCGGAAGTTGTTTATCTTCTCGAATGGAAACAGAAGCCCATGTGGGTGAAGGAAGGAGGCAAGCAGAAGCCAGAGCTCCCTGGCGGCTCTGGGGACCCGCACCTTTACTGTGTCCAGTTCTTCTCCAGAGACGACAGCCCACGTCAGGCAGAGAAGTACTGGTGGTCTGAGGCACAGCCTCGCCCTGGAGAGCAAGTAGGAGGCTGACTCACCACCTCGCAGGTGGAGTGAGCTCATTCCCTTCCAGGGCATCCTCAGAACTAGAAACCCACAGCTGAGATGGTTCCCATGGCAACCAGCCAGTACCTCCTCCACCTGTGCCAGGGGTCACCCACCCCACCCTCCCTAGCCTCAAACCTGAGACCAGAGTGAACGGGGGCCTTGGGGGCCGGGCAAGGCAGGGCCCTCCTCCCCCCATCCCACCCCCCACGGGCTTAAACAAGTCTACCCAAACACACCCGAGACCAGAAAACTCATGACCCCGCAGTTCATTCCTTCTCTGGAAAGTCTGACCAATTCGAGCTAGACTCCATCTCCCCCACACAACTCCCACCAGTAGAGTACTTCTCTCCCCTGGGCCTTGCTACGTGGCCTGGAGCCTTCTCTACCCAGCGAGGATCCTTCCACGACTCCTGACACGGCGGCTCCCATCCTCCCCACCAGACCGCATGGCTCTCCAACTCTCTCAACATGCAGTGTCCAGTTCAGACAGCCGAGCAGGACTCAGGACAAGCCCAGAGCCCGCGGCTGCCCCCTAATATGGCCGCACTCGCCCCTCTGCTGACTCACCGGGTATGCTGCCACCCACCCCCAGGCCTCTTTCTCTCCGGCTGCTCCCAGCCCACTCCTTCTCGCTCATTCCCTGCCCCGCCCTGGCCAGAGACTGGTACTCATCGCTCATGCCTTTGGTCACACTCTTTGCCTGGTTCACGTCCCCGCCCTTTGCACCACCCCCCCGGCCTGACTCACCCGGACATTCCCCAGATTTGATTTTTAGCTCACTTTCTAACTCCTACCTGTCTCCTCCAGGGTGGGTTGAGACCTTCCCCAGGCTCCCTTCACTAAACTGCATGTGACATCTTTTACTGTGACAAGGAAGAGCCAGTTAACAGGTCTGCCGCCCCCTGGCCTCTCAAGTACCTGACCCTGACCTGGAAAGAGCAGGTGCTTGATACCTGTGAAATCTAGGTGGTCAGCACATCGGTTTTCGCTGTACTATTCTCCATACTCTTTCTCGGATTTAAAAACGTCACTTTAAAAAATGAAATGACCGGGGCGCCTGGGTGGCTCAGTGTGTTAAGCCGCTGCCTTCGGCTCAGGTCATGATCTCAGGGTCCTGGGATCGAGTCCCGCATCGGGCTCTCTGCTCAGCAGGGAGCCTGCTTCTCTCTCTCTCTGCCTGCCTCTCCATCTACTTGTGATTTCTCTCTGTCAAATAAATAAATAAAATTTAAAAAAAATAAATAAATAAAAAATGAAATGACCCACAGTGTGAAATGACTAAATGAGTGTGCAGACGATCATTGGCTACAAGGCCTTCGGCCCCACAGTATGTCTCACCACCTCAAATATCTGGCTGAACTCATCCTTCGGAGACTTTCTTCCCACCCTGGGGCTGCGGCCGGGCCATGTGGCCAGTTACCAAGCAGTTCAAGCCCGGAGCACGGCCCTGTCCATGCCCGGAATGGAGGTAACACGAAGGTGAGTTTGCATTAGGGCTGTAAGGTCACCTCACCTGTTTGTCCTTTGTACACGTGAGTAGAGCTGTTCGCGCGACACGCAAGCACACACATCTCCCAGCAAACTAGCCCAGAGGGCTAAATGTTAACAGGGCAGTTTCGCTGCTGGGTCATAGGTACAGTGGGATTCATTATTCCATCCTCTACTCCTGTATCTGAATCTTCCATAGTGTAAGTTTTTTGTTTTTAACTTATTCATGCAACTAACATTCCCTAAGTGCCCTACCACTTGCCAGGCATTGTAGATAAAGTGAGAAATAGGAAACAACCCCCTCTCCCCTGGCCATGAGTTGAAAACTGGATTAAATTCTAAATTATTGGGCGCCTGGGTGGCTCAGTGGGTTAAGCCTCTGCCTTTGGCTCAGGTCATGGTCTCGAGGTCCTGGGATCGAGCCCTGCATTGGGCTCTCTGCTCAGCAGGGAACCTGCTTCCCCCTCTCTCTCTGCCTGCCTCTCTGCCTACCTGTGATCTCTGTCAAATAAATAAATAAAATCTTAAAAAAAAAAAAAATCCTAAATTATTTGCTATCTTATCCCTCCTGGAAAATTCAACACCTGATGGCACGTGCGACGTGAAGACAATTCTCATCTCCCCAAAGGGCAGATGAGCTAAGGAGGGGCTTTTGGGTGCCGTGTCTCCTGGGCTTGTCTCCTCAGCCCTGCCTCCTTACTAAATGGGACAGCCCCCCCATTTAGTACATGGCTGTGGGACACCAAGGGTGGGCCGCAGGGCCGCTCCCGATCTCCCAAGCCCACGGGCAGCCAGGCCAGGATACCTGCCAAACAAAGACAGCTTTCCCTCAAAGAGCAGGACCCAAACGCCCTTCATTCTATCATTACAACCTTCCTAAAGCCCTCTGAGTATCAGGGGCTAGGCCAGCTTGGGAGATTGAAAAAAATTCCACACAGAGGTCCCCGACTTCAAGGGAATCACGGTCCTATTGAGTGGAAACCCTTGGACTCAAATCCTTGCTCTGCCACCTCCTACCAGCTGCAGGACTCAGGGTGAATTACTGAACTTCTCTGGGCCTCGATTTTCCCATCTGTAAAATGGGGGTACTAATGCCCACCTCGAAGTGGTGGTATGTGATTTTATGGGTCAGCGCATGGAAAGCCCTTGTCCCGGTGCTTCGTGGTAAAAAGCCAAGCCCGGCGTCTGGCACTCGGCATTAAAAGAGTCACTTCCAATGACTCCTGCATGAGTGTTACCCACCAGGCCCCTCTGGCCTAGAAACAGGCCCCGGTGACGATGGAGCTTGAAAGGCAAAGAACAAGATCCCAGAGGCAAGGCTAGATTCCAGACAGGCCCAGACTGGCTCCGGCTGTCCTTGCACCAACACCCTGGCCTGCCTGAGCTATCTTGAGTGATGCCTCAGCACAGCCTAACGGCTAAATGTTGCCCGCGAACCTGTAAAGCTTCCCATCCGGCCAGCGCCTCCTTCTCCCCAGCCTGCCCAGACCCAGGATGCTGCAGCCAGGCTAAGCACTGTTTCCTTGCCAGTTTGGGCTTTTGACTTTTGGAGCCAGCTGCCACAATTTCTGTTCCCTCTGGGCCTTGGGGGGCATGAGCAATTCAGCCCCCACAGACCTGTTGACTCTCAGGTGCAAATCTGAGTCTCCAGCACATTTGACTTCTCGGGGCTTTGATCCCCTCACCTGTAAATAGCCTTGATGCCTTGTACCTTGTTGTGGGGATAAAGCAAGAGCGTGATGTGAAACGCAGGGCCTACAACCACCAGAACTGAGCCGGAAGGGAGAACCTGGGGCACCTCCACAGACACGGGGTCAGCCCAACCAGACATGGCCAAAATCTTGAGGTGCCAGGGCAGCCAGGAGAGGCACAGCCAGCACCCCTGGGCTCCCAGGAAGGCAGGGACTTCAGCCTCTCCCCAGAGGCAAGGCCCAGTAGAACCTCATTCCCAAGACCAGTGCTGGGGATGGCCAGGGCCTGGGGTGCCACGTGGAGCAAAAGGGGAAGAGAAAAGACATGGGGAGGAAGGGAAGTGGCCAAGAGAAGCCCACATCTAGCCCGGACATGTCCACTGCCTCACACAGTGCGGGGCCCGGGTGTGCAGCAGCGCTGACAGCAGAGCACCCCCCATCCTATCACTAAGCCCCCCACATTGTAAGGTGAGGTGCAGGGTTGGCTTGTCCAGCATCATGCAGCAGCCATGGGCAACCCGAGGTTCTGCAGTAAGTGAAGGAGTGTGTGTGTATCTGGGGCCCAAGGAGGGTGGAGACCCAGTTCTGTCCCTCATGAGGGGCTCTCAGTCCCCAGTCAGGGCAGTGGTGAGGACTGTGGGCTCCGGCCAGGCAGCCCTGGTTCGAAGGCTAGAACACCACGCAAGAGCTGTGTGGGCTGGGACAATTATTCGATCTCACTAAAGCTCAAGTTCTTGTGTAAGTGGAGATGAAAATGGAAGAGTACCTTTACTCCACAGTGTGGAGTTTGTGTTTTAAAGCTCATCACTGGGTGATGCCACAGGGCTGGGTATGCGGGCGTGTGAGCTGTAAATATCAGGACCGTGACCACTAGTCCCATCCACACTGCCAGCCCTGACCCTTCGGCTCATTCCTCCCTCCCTTCCTCAACGGCAATCTCAGGAGGGAGTCCCAGGAACATCTGAGTATAAGGACAGTCATACAAACGACTCACCTGTCCTTCACCACCTCCAATCTGGCAGAGCACAGCTGCCGTCATGTGTGAAACCCACCTGAACTCAACCACCCACACGCTAACCAGAACTGCAACAGCTCCATCCCTCTGCCTTCGGAAACAGCAGCTGAGGCTGCCTGCCCGCCTGTCTGCAGGTGTTCTCCAGCCCACCCACAAGCATGACCTCAGAAGACGCTGCACAGGGGCTTGAATAAACAGTCCTTAACCAAAACCAGCCCCATGAGGAATGAACCCAGGGCAGTGCTTCCTTGCATAAGTCAGATTACCACTATGGACCTCAGTCTCTTCATCGGTGGGGGAAGAGGGGGGCGAAACCAGGTGACAGTACAGTCCCCTCTGGCATTCTATGGTTCGATTTCTTCCCACTGCTGCAAGGGAAAGAAGGGCTAGAGCTGGGTTCTGGAAGTAAACAAAGTGAAGGACAAGGCCGCCTATTGACACCCCTTGGGCGGATTCCAGGCTGAAATCCTTGCTCCCTGGTGCAGGCTGGAGTTTCTCCCACCTCGCACCAGTCCCGTGACGCAGCTAAGCCTACACAAAAGACAGATTATGAAAGGTTTACCTTGCAGTGGGCAGAGATGCTCTCCCACCCCCAGACCGCACCTGGAGCACCCAGGCCAGAAAGCTGAGCTAAGGGACCCTTCACCAATCCCAAATAAGGCTCCCTCCCCTCCACAGGCATCAGGCTACCCACATGGCCACACCCAAGCAGGCATTTCCAGAATAAGAGTACATGCAGGGCCCAAAACACAGAGCACCACTGGATCCATAAGGGAAACTCATTCACCTGGCCCCACCCACACCCTGCCTAGAGGGTGGGAACAAATTCCTGAAAGCTGAGGACACGGTAGACTTCTGAAGATAAGAGTCTCTGTGTGTTGGCAGAATAGTTCAGTTCAGGGCCAGGCTGGGAAGCCCAGGAATCAACCTCAAGATCACCTCTAGAAGTGCTTGGCTCTACCAACCCCCATCAAGAGGGCAGAAACATGGAATGCTGGCATTGCCCAGACCTCCTCCATGTGATGACACAGGTAAGCCATTTACAACACGGCCCTCCCACCGTGCTCTAACCCAGCCCCCTCATGTTGCAGGTGAGGCTCCCCGCGTGGCTTGTCCAGCATCACACAGGGCCTGGTACATCCTGCACACCTGTTCTCCGCATTCCCAGGCCATAGAACAGGGTCCTCCATGGCACTCCCAAGCTCTCTGAACCGACAGTCCAAAAAGAATGGCTTTTCCACACCTGCTCCTTTCCTAAACGCCACCCACCAGGGTCCCCACAGAAAGGGAGGCAGGTGGACCAAGGTCCTGCTGGACTCCACATGCTGGTGAACGGGAGGCTCTGAAGCTTCTGTCGGGTTCCACCGCCCCCCACCCCCAGGCTGCTGTGGCCAAGGACAGCAGGCTGCTGACATCCTCTGCCTGAGAGAGAACCCTGAGGGCTGGGGCTGGAAGGAGGTTTTACTTCCTTGGAGGCCCCAAACCCATACAAGAAGACCAGAAACTCCCTAAGATTTTCTGAAGTAGGGGCCCTAGCCAAATGCGACCAGGGCAGGGAGCAGAGGGATGTGTCAGCATGGCCAGGACCTCAGCAGAGGAATCCGAAGTTGGCCACTGGCCACAGGAGGAAAACACACAGCTGGACTGCCTAAGAGGGAGCTGGGGGGGCGGGGGGGGCGGGGCGGGGGGGTGGAGTGCACAGATTCCAGGCCGACCAGCATTCAGACACCCTGAGAGGGGGTGCAGAGCAGCGTAGCAGGGCCTGAAGTCATCCTAGTCTCAGACCCCACCTCCAGCTGATGCTTCCCTGGCCTCTGGCCTTCTCCAGACTCCAGGCCACATACCTCTGATACTGGGGAGCCAGGAGGGCTCTGCTCTGGGCCCTAGATTCAGCCCCTACTGCTGTGCCCCTTGGTGACCTGGGCTTTTGCCACCCTGCCACACCCCCTCCCAAGGCACCCACTGTGACCACTCAGCACATCTAATACTTGCTGAGCACCTACCCTGTGCCAGCAGGGGTCTCCCGAGGAGTTACCCCGCTCACGGTGCAGGAGCCCATCTCCCTCCCCAGGCCTGGGCCACCCAAAGAAAGAATGCAGCTTCTCCTTATTTTAGGGAGAGGGGGAGGAGACACTAGGTGGTATCAGCAAAGTCACTATCTTTGTCAGGACCTCCACAGCAGACTGCAAAAGTAGCCCCATTCTTCGCCCCTGCCTGTGTCTAGCTCCTTTGCTAGTAAATTTGAGGTGCCTGCTCGCTTGTTAAAAATGCAAATTCTCAGGCTCCTTCCCAGAAAAACACAAACCCTGACAATGGCATCCAGCATCTGCATTTTACCAAGCCTCCTGGGTGATTCTGGAGCCACCCTTCCACACTTCCAGGCTCTGGGATGAGGTGACGTGAGTCTGTCTAGATCACAGAGGCATAGCCTCCAGGAGGCCCAGATGACAAACCCCCTGGGGGGGGCCTCCTGAGACTCCCCGCCCCAGGCCCATGTCCAATCATCCAAGGAGCCCCAAGTCATTCATAGATCAGTGACCTCCCGAGAACTCTCCAAATGTCCTCAGAGCCAAGCGTTTCACAACAATGCCCAAAGCGAGGGTGATGAGGGCTGCCAACACGCCTGTCCCTTCCAGCTCCCCCCCCGCCCCGCCCATCCTCTGCCCAGGCGCTAAGTGGGCAAGGCAAGTGCTGAGGGGCCAAGAGCCAGCAGAGAAGGAAGAAAAGGCCAGAGCCAGGAAACCAGGCCAGGGGCACGGAGACATAACTGGAATCCCACCGGCCACCCCTGGGGCCCGGCCAAGAAGGGCTCAGATGTGGCTCCCCACCTCGGCCTCTTCCCAAACCTTACATGCAGAGGACAACTAACTTCCCAATGCTGCAAGATGCCAGTGTGAGACATAAAATGCAAACTCATTTAGAAGCACTCCCAGATCCACAGTAGCTTTCTGTCACTGCGCATCTGCTTCATCAAGAAGCCATAAAAACCACAACTGCTACTCTGGGAGGAGAAAAACTGGCAAAGCAGCGAGTCCCTAAGAAGCTGACTCTTGGAGGCCCCGGGAAAGGAGGGCGGCGGGCAAGGGTGCAGATGGCCCCCAGGAAATGGGAGCCGGGTGCCCAAACACATGTGGGAGGAAAGGAAAGAGGAAACTGAGGCTGGCGTGCAGTTGCCCTTCCTCCTCAAATATCAGGAGTCTTTGAACCCCGGGGGCGGGGGGGGGGGGGGCAGGGGGCAGAGCAGCAGGTGTAATACCCGCAGAGGCAGGAAACCCAGCTTCTGGTCTTGCCTCCACCTGGAAGCCCCCGTGCCACCAGGCCAAGTCCCTCAGGTCCTTCAGCCCCTCCAGGCCTCCACCGTGGTCTCCCCCATGAATCGGGGTAGGGTAGCGGGCCAGGCCAACCTCAACGGCTCCAGGGCACAGGAAAGGCATGAGCAGAAAGGACAGCATGCACACACGGTGCCGTTGGCTATGCCACCACTTAAAATACAAACAACTACACAGGCAGGGATTGCACAACACAACACACCCTGAGGACAGAAAGCACAGAGCACCAGACCTCGGTACTTCCAGGGAGGATGGGAACAGCACGGGAGATGGGCACCCCAGCACCTCACCTCTACCAGTAACACAGGTGGTCTTCGCACACCGGCCTAGAAAAACCTAGAAATACCAGCTGGAACTGTCTGGGCCTTTCAAGGCCTTTCTAAATTTCTTTACCTCCAGCTAAGTCATCTCATAAGGGCGCTGTAAATAAATGAGGGGTGCCTGGCAAATAAGTGAAGCGTCTACCTTTGGCTTGGGTTACGATCCCAGGGTGCTGGGATCAAGCCCTGAACCAGGCTCCCTGCTCAGATAGATAAATAAGTAAGTAAATAAATAAATAAATAAAATCTTTTTAAAAAGACTAAATGAATTACTATCTGGGAAACACTTGACCATGCCTGGCCCACAGCTCCCTACTGGGCTGGTGCACGCGGGGCGGGGTAATGCTTGGCTCCATGTTCCCAGACCAATCCCCTGGACCTGGGCCTCCTGAACCAGCAGCTCCCACAGAAGGGGAATCAGGGACAGGTCCCCAAGCCTGGCACCCCTGTGCCCCACTGCAGCCTTCCTGCTTGTGGCAGCAGCCCACACAGGCCCAGTGGACGGACACCCCAGTGCAGCATTCCTTAATTTTTTTCTTTTTAATTTTTAGTTATGTACAACGAACCTCTAAATTAAGTACTGTTTAACTGAAGCAAAAACAGTGGCTTTCACATAGACTCAAGTTTGGGGAAACGTCGAAATTAAAAGAAGGCCTTGGGGTTTCATGCCTGCAAAGATGCCTCCAAACAGTCCCAGCCAGGATCCAGGATGAAGGGCAGGAAACCAGGGGTCTGGCCCCGCTTCCCCTGCTCCGGGAAAGCAGGACTCAAGAGCCGCCGCCTCCATCTCCCGGCTCCCAGAGCCAAGTCTGGAAAAGTACTTCAGGTTCCTGGAAAGAAAGGCCTTTCCGAAATATCAGGAACTCCACTGGAAATTGCCATTATATATGACCAGGAGGATGTCTGTGGTGTTTGCAAGGGAGCCACTCCTCTGCCAAAGTCAAGACTGCGGCCAAAATCAACACAGGGGCTTCTGAGAGCCAGAGAGACACACACATGTACCTGCATTCACACGTGTGCATGGCCTGCACACCCAAGACAGACATGGAGGCCTCGTGCCCCCTTCCCACTGCAGACCACAGACTGGGGGGCGGTGGGGATCCTGTTTTCCTGGCGTTGGGACTGAGAAGAACTGAAAGCCTCACTTCTCTCCCTCCTCAAACGCGAAGCTGTGACAGTGGAGAGTCCCACATCGAACACAAGGAGAGAAGACAGAATCCGACGGCACCAAGCCCCCACCCACCCACACGCAGGGCTCAGGGCTTGCCCTCCAAGATGGAAAGCCAAGCTCCATTTGGAGGCCTGCACGAAGGAGGCCACCCACCCTGATGTACCCACCCCTCCTGGCGTTTCACCTACAGAGGACTTGAAAATAGAGCTCAGCACCTTCCATTCTGTTCCTGCCCGTTTCTAATCAGCTTTACAGATGGCTTTTAAAAAAATAAATCTTCGGGCCCATAAAAATGCTCCCGTGTGGGCCCTGCCTTGGCCTGTGTCTGCGCTCTGACCGGGCCCCTGGTACCAACCAGCATGCAACAGGTAAACCAAGGCAGAGAGGAAACAGCTTGTCACTGGTTCCCTCCCCCACGCCCCCTGACCGCTTTTCCACCACCCACTGAACCACTGGGGGCCTCTGATTTACACCCTGAGCTGAAAGTGGAGATCATGAAGGGCACTGTCCTCCCCGCCCCCCAGGGTTGTCCCCTGCCCTGGCCTGCAGCACTGAAAACCTGAACTCACTCCAGCCTGAGCACCCCAACTTTCCCTCCTCAGCTTTCTTAGCAATCTCACAGTTTAAACAAGAACCTCCAGCTTTGGGTTCCATTTAAAATCAAAATAAACAGTGAGCCTAGGCTCCCTGGTTCAAAGCCCGTTCCCCTGGTGACCAAACAAAGGGAAAGACAACCGAGCAGGTGAGGCTCAGGGAAGCACAGCAACAGAGGAGGGACAGGGTTGAGTCCTGAAACAGGGAAGCCAGTTCCCAAAAGCCAGGGTCAGCTCTACAGAGGCCACCGGGGACAGAGGGGGCCCTTCAGGCTCAGGGGACCTCAGTCTACTCTTGTTAGTTACTCCTTCTACTCAGAAGCGTGGAGAAATAGAATCAGAATGCTCTCCTAGGGCACCTGGGTGGCTCAGTGGGTTAAGCCTCTGCCTTCAGCTCAGGTCATGAGGATCGAGCCTCACATTGGGCTCTCTGCTTGCAGGGAGCCTGCTTCCTCCTCTCTCTGCCTGCCTCTCTGCCTACTTGTGCTCTCTGTCTGTCAATAAATAAATAAAATCTTAAAAAAAAAAAAAAAAAGAATGCTCTCCTAGGGCACCTGGGTGGCTCAGTGGGTTAAGCCTCTGCCTT
>NC_081569.1:113633193-113675894 GCF_022355385.1 Mustela nigripes
ACTTGTGATCTCTGTCAAATAAATAAATAAAATCTTTAAAAGAAAAAAAAAAAAAGAATGCTCTCCTACCTTTTCAATCAAGAAAAATAACTTCATGTCGGCCCTGCTCGCCTGACTTGGGCTCACACCCTTCAGTCAAAGACTTGGATTCAAAACCAACTCAGCCCATGTTCAAGCTGAAAGAGAGACCCTGGCAGTCATTTAACCTTTCTGAACCTTACTTGCCCTCTGTATAGAAAGGGAGTAAGACCTCACAAGTTTGCTCATCATGATTAACAAAGAGAAAACCACGTGTGAAAGCGCAAATGTTAAAAATCATGAATCATGGGGCACCTGGCTGGTTCAGTGAGTAGAGCGTGCAACTCTCAGGGTCATGAATTCGAACCACCTACTGGGGACAGAGTTTACTTTAAAAACAAAAAAAGGGGGGCACCTGGTGGCTCAGTGGGTTGAACCTCTGCCTTCAGCTCCGGTCATGATCTCAGGGTCCTGGGATCGAGCCCCACATCCAGCTCTCTGCTCAGCGGGGTACCTGCTTCCCCCACCCCGCCCCCGTCCTCTACACCTGCCTGCTTCTCTGCTTACTTGTAATCTCTCTGTCATAAATAAATAAAATCTTAAAAAAAAAAACACAAATCCTGGGGCACCTCGTGGCTCAGTCGGTTAAGCATCTGACTTGGTTTCAGCTCAGGTCATGATGTCAGGGTCATGAAATCAAGCCCCACGTCTGGCTCCACACTCACTGGGGGGTCGGCTTGATACTCTCCCTGCCTCTCTCTCAGCTCCTCCCACTCCTGTGCTCGCTCTCTCTGCGTCTCTCAAATAAGTAAATCTTTAAAAAAAAAAGCCCTAACCATGAATCCTATAATGAGTGCTTGATTATAAACGATCTTTAGCTGTTCCTTACGATCTCATTTACATAAGCCTTATCTCTCAAAACATTAACTACAGAATACCAAAAGGTTTGTCGGTACTTATGGTTAAGAATTGAGTTCCAGGGGGCGCCTGGGTGGCTCAGTGGGTTAAGCAGCTGCCTTCGGCTCAGGTCATGATCTCAGGGTCCTGGGATCGAGTCCCGCATCGGGCTCTCTGCTCAGCAGGGAGCCTGCTTCCTCCTCTCTATCTCTGCCTGCCTCTCTGCCTACTTGTAATCTCTCTCTGTCAAATAAATAAATAAAATCTTTAAAAAAAAAAAAGAATTGAGTTCCAAGGTCGATCTGCCTGGGCTCATTCATAACCTGGCTTACTGGCTGGTTGAGCTTGGAAAAGATACTGAACCTCTCTGAGCCTCAGTTTCCCTGTCTGCAACAAGGAAAATAACAGTACCTTCCTCCAAGGGTTGACAGATTGAGGTAATTCAAACCATACAACCCTCAAATAGTGTAACAATCAGTCATTTTACTTTTTTGGGGAACCAAGATATTCTTAATAAATACTGGTGGGCTCATATGAAGCAGAAAATGCTCCTTTCCAGCCTTCCCTTTCTCATCTTCTCTTCCCTCCCCAGGAGGTAGACACTGTTTACATAACCTCCCAGGTCTCGGGCTTGGGAAATACTTTAAACCAAAAGGTTCTCCCTTAAAGACCAAGGGCAGGGCGCCTGGGTGGCTCAGTGGGTTAAGCCTCTGCCTTCAGCTTAGGTCATGATCCCAGGGTCCTGGGATCAAACCCCGCATCAGGCTCTCTGCTTGGCAGGGAGCCTGCTTCCTCCTCTCTCTCTCTGCCTGCCTCTCTGCCTACTTGTGCTCTCTTGTCTGTCACATAAATAAATAAAATATTTTTTAAAAAAAATAAAGACCAAGGGCATCAGCACCTTCCTTCCCAGGCCCTTCTCACTCTGCAGCTGGCGAGCATGTTACTT
Organism: Mustela nigripes; assembly: GCF_022355385.1. Taxonomy (NCBI): domain Eukaryota; kingdom Metazoa; phylum Chordata; class Mammalia; order Carnivora; family Mustelidae; genus Mustela; species Mustela nigripes. Next base: position 113,635,055 of record NC_081569.1, read on the forward strand.
TCTCTCTCCTGGCTTGGGACTTTCATCTGTCAGGAGTGATCATCCCACGTCTCCCTTCCAAGGCTGCCGTGGATGCTAAATGGAGAGAACATGTCTAACATGCAAGCCACGTGCAAGAGGCGTTTCTCTGTGTCCCCCACCCTGCAGGCCTGGAGAGGACCCCATAGCCTCTCAATGAAGAGCAGACCCCAGCCCCAAAGTAGCCAGCTACAGCCAAGGACCAAGCAGGCAGTTTCCAGGGTAACAGCATCCTCTGCATTTACTCCCGATTTCCATCCCCGGCTGCTTTTGATTCTCTTCCCGCCTCTGTAGTGGGCTAAGTCACCTCTTCCCACTATTGCTAAGCAACCCTGAGAGTGTGCAGCTGCCTCCTGGGGGAGGACCCTGGCCCCCGCTTCCCAGGACTCGGGCCCTGGGGAAAGCTGCCCCTCCCCGTGGACACTCCTACCCCACCCCACCCCATTAACCCTGGGGATGGAGGAAGGTGGGAAGCCCTCCCAGCCAGCAGGGTTTAGAAGAGCAGGTGTGGTGGGACTTGGCCTTGGGGAAATGAGGAGAGCCACCCCCTCCCTCCCCACCCCAGCCTTCTACTTGCCTGTGCTTATATGTGTGATCTATTCTTAAGCAGTTTCCAAGCACAGGGTCGCATCAAGCTTTTTATGAAAGATGCCCCTCTTGATTATTTTCCTCTTCTGTGGCTCTCCCACTCAGTCCCCATGAACCTGGATCCCTGACCTCAGAGTAAACAGTGAGCAGCAGAGAACAGGTAGACACAAAGGAGGAAGAGGGGCCAGGAGACAGAGAGCACCAGAAACTCCTGAGAGGCCACTGAGCTCCGGAGGTGGGAAGAAGGCAATTGTCACTTTCTCCTCTGTATCACTTAGCATGTTCTCAGGCTTTTTAAATGAAGACACAATCATACCATACAAGTCACCCATCTGAGCGGGTTCTAGAAGTTCTGCTTATATAGTATATTTATATATATTTAGACTGTATGTACATACATTTAGTGTATACATATTTTGAGCAAGTTTTAGTATATTTAGTATATGGTTTTTCATGTATGCACAAGGTTGTACCACCATCGCCACTATCTAATTCCAGAATGTTTTCATGTCTCTCTGTCTCTGGTCAGATGTTCCCAGATAACACAAGCATTTCTTTGATAAGCAGCCAAGTGGTGAGGAGGCAAACAGGGGAGCCACACTGCCCAACCTGGGTTCCAGATCCTCCTCTGACCGGCTGTGTGATCTTGGAAAATTACGCTGCTGCTCTGAGCCAGCTCTCTCATCTGTAACATGGGGATAAAGTGCCCGCCTCACGGGACCAGATGTGCTAATTCAACACAGGGTCCCCAACACAGAGCCTGATCCTTGGCCTGTACTCAGGTGGGGGGAGCCACTTTTTTTTTTAAGTACAGTTCTACTCCCAGCTCTGGTCTGGGAAGAGGACTGTGCCCAGGCTGTTGGGGACTGCCACTGTTTTTGCTTATTTGTCTGGGAGGGCTGAATGGGGCACACGTTGGGGGGCGGGGTATGTTGGGGTCATCATGGTCACCCACGTGGCTTTGGGGCCGATGCATCACTCTACCAGACTCTTGAGGTGCCTAATGTGCTGAGAACCTGCCAGATAATCCCAGGCAGGACATGGGAGCAGGGGTTAGGGTAGACAAAGCAGCAACAAAAGCACCTGACCAGCCCTCTCTGTAAAAATTTACCCCCTACCCACTGAGAAGGAAGATTTCTGGGAGTTTGGACTTGATGCCTACCTAGCCTGGGACCCAGTGAGAAATCCTGATGAGGTGGGGTGGGGGGATGCCTCGCTGGTTCAGTTAGTGGAACATGAGACTCTTGATCGTGGGGTTGTGAGTTCAAGCCCCATGCTGGGTATAGAGATTACTTAAAAATCTATTAAAAAAAAAAAAAAAAAAAAAGAGGAAAGTGGGCTTCCAGGCTGGCTCTGAGCACTGATTTGCTGGGTCTCCTGCCCCCACCACTCCCAAGGCCTCTTGCCTCCAGCAGGACCAGGTCTGGGCAATTAGTGCTTAGCAGGACACTGGTACCTCAGCAGTGAGACCCCCCTGGGGCTGAATCAGGAGTCTGAGTGGGCTGACCCAGTGTGGCCAGGACTTAGGAACCAGGCTAAGGGTTTTCCTCCGCCTACAGCCTCTTGGCCATGACCTTTCCACGGACTAATCTGTCCAAACCAGCCAGTGGGCTCTGAAGCCTCTCCAGTGTCGTTGGTGAGTAACCGAGCCCAGGTCCCTAGGCCCCGGCAGAGATGTGTGCCCACTGAGCATACTCAGTGGGGAGAAAAAAAAGGCTGGGGGGAAGGCTCCCTGAGACCACAGGCCTTTGGCTGCACACCCGCATCGTAGGAAAAGCCTCGGCGAGTTACATGTGGGGGCAACTCAGGTCAGGTGAACTGTCTGGAATGGTCCCCATGATGCTTGCACAGGTGAGTGGTACAAAGAGCCTGGTCTCTCAGAAAGGTGAGAGGTCAGGTCGGGAGGAAGAACGAGGAGGGAGAACAATGGGAGCAGGTGCTGGCCAGGTGAGCTGAAGCAGCTTAGACACGCCTGCCCTCTGGTCTGCCCTTCCACACTTCTCCTGGCTCCCTCCTGCCCGGCCCTCGTTTACACACAAACACAGAGCCCAACTGCCAAGAAAAGGGGGGGGGCTTCCCAGCAGAATCTTCCAACGCTGCCAGTCCTTCAGGAAGCAGCTCAATGGCCCCAGCTCTTCCCCTTCTCCACCAGCGCAGACAGGGAGCAGGGCTGGCTCCTGCCCCACAGCAAGCCAACACCACACCTCTGGCCCTCTGGGGCGCTGCCTGGTGTGACGTTCTAGCCTTCTGCTTCCCTCTCCACCTAAACCAGGATGTGCACGACCCCAGGCGGGTGGAGCGCAGGACACATAACCCGGATTCAGCCAATGCTCGCTGCTGACGGATTCCGCCAGGGGAATTCGTTGATGTTCTTACACTAAGAAGGGACTAGAAGGTAGCGGGGCAGAGAGACCCTGGCTCTTCTCTAGAGACACACAGCAGCAGATCTCAGGGCTCAGGCTCAGGCTGTTTTAGAAGCACAGAAGGCACCAGGCTTCTTGGGACAAGTCCTCAAGCCAGGCTTACAGTTTGGAGCCACTGGCCAGGTGCCGAGCTCTGGGCCTTCCTAGAGGAGAGGAGAGGCCCAAATCCCAACCATCACCAGCAAACTACAGGATGCCCGTTTGGTTTGACCTCCTCACACCTAGAACTGCCTGCAAGGAAGGGCCGGCCCATGGGTCCAAGCCTCCCCCACCCGCACCCCCACTGCAGGGAGCATAGCCTTGGCAGCGCCCCCTCAAGAAGTCAGCTTCAGGAAATTGGTGCCTGGGGGCCTATCACTCCTACAAGCCCTACTCCAGTGACCAACAGCCCCCCAGAATCTCATCACTCCTCAAAACTGGGCAATGTGGTTCTCAGTGAGCTCCGGGCCTTCTCGCATCCGTCCTAGGGAAGCCTAGGTGACAGCCACAGCCAGCCGTGCAGCCCCAAGGGTCCACGCCCCTGTCCAGCGTTCTTTCGGGTTTTGGCGATCACTGGCAAACCATGGGGCACGTGTTCTCAGAGCACCCACAAGAGACAGGTTTGGGAGGGAAAGCGGCTGTAACCAGTCCTAGAGCAAAGCATGGCTGGCAGGTTGCCCAGAGGTGTGGGCAGGGCCTCAAGAATGCCCTCAGCTACTCGACCGTGGGGCCTGAAGACACTCCAAGCCGTATCCGGAGGACTTCATGGTTTGGGATCATTTTACCTGTCCTGTAACAAACTGACAGAGCTTTCAGGAGCTTCACATTCATCTCTCCATCCTGGATACCCAGAAGGTAAGTAAAGGGTAGGCAAAGATTCTATACCACTCGACAGTGAAGGGACAGAGCAACCAGAAAGGTCCAGTGACACAGAATGAGCCAGAGTCCACTTCAAGGCCCAAGGTCAACAAAGACACAGCTTTGCATACTCCTAGCCCCATAGGAGTCGGCTGCTTCTAAGACGGGTTTATATGCTACACCTTATCTCCAAGAATATGTGGGAAAGGCCACAGAAACTCTGGCTCCTCAAGAGTTAACATGTATTTACTGAGCACTCACTGTTACGTGCTATGCTAAATTCCCTACACACCTTACTTGGTTTAAACCTCCACTCAACTCTTATCGGGCAGGAATGATTAATTTCCTCATTTCCCCACTGGCATCATCAGGCACAGAGCAGGCAGGTGACTCACTGAAGGTCACACAGGAAGTCCATGGAGGGGGGCCAAGATGTGAACCCAGAGTGCCCAGAGCTCGTCTATCTGCAGAGGCTGGAGCCAGGATATAGCCCCAAGATGAGGCGGCTTGTCTGGAATGTGAAGTATCCCATCTCTGGCCCTACCTCCCATCCCAGAGTTGGGAGCCCTGCGTGGTACTATGTTTCCCGACACCTTGCCCTGTACTAGGCACCAGAGACCAGCAAAGAACACAAGAAGCTGGGTCCTGCGGCCATGGCCACAGGCACCGACTGAGGTAGGCAGGAATGCAGAACAGTGAGGGGCAGGAGGATTGAATTGAGTCAGTTCTCTCCTCCTGCACATTTTTTTTTTAAGATTTTATTTATTTATTTGACAGATCACAAGTAGGCAGAGAGGCAGGCAGAGAGAGAGCTCTAGAGGAGGAAGCAGGCTCCCTGCCGAGCAGAGAGCCCGATGCGGGGCTCGATCCCAGGACCCTGGGATCATGACCAGAGCCGAAGGCAGAGGCTTTAACCCACTGAGCCACCCAGGTGCCCCTCCTCCTGCACATTTTACTTCTACTGGGCATCACTCTGGTTTTTGCAGCCCTAACCTTCAAGGCAAAGGGATGTCCTGTAAACCCCTCCAGGTAAACCCCTCCATAGCAGGCCTCCCCCTGGACCAGTGGCCTTGGCCAGCTTGTACAATGGTCCTGCAGGCCAGCAGGGAGTGTAAACAAGGAGCCCATCTTCCTGAGACCAGGCACGATGTGGGTGCAGAATGGGTGCAGACTCGGGACGTGGGCCTTCATTCACCTGCCAAGTGAATGCCTATTTCAACACCATTAGTTCAACAAACATTGACTAAGCTCCTACACGTAAAAATAAAATAAATAAATAAATAAATTTTTAAAAGCCCCAGGACTGGCACCTGTGGGAATACCCATTAAACCTGAGCCTCCAGGATTCAAAAGACAAGAGAGCAGAGAGAATAAAACTTAACAGCTGGAAACTGCCATTTTACAAATCTTTGTCAACCGAGCAGGTGGGGATATTAGCTCCTTTTTATACATAAGGAACTGGAGGCTGAGCGGTTAATGTAACTCGCCCAAGGTCACAAGTCTGTCAAGTGGAAAGCCAGGGTGCTACTCAGAGTCCATGATCTCTCCAGCTGGCCTGGTATCCGACGGGCACACATAGGAGGGTGTGCGCAAGACACACGTGAGCCAAGAAACCGGGGCTATCGTCACCTGGCAAAGATGGGGCGTTCAGACCTGCTCCCTTCAAAAAGGCAGCTTCAGAACTCAGCCTTGAAGGTCAGGAAGATGAGGAAGGCCAGCCTACTCCCTAAACCACTGCATTTTGTGTCTAGAGTCAGGGAGGCCAGCTCCGTGAACTCTGCACAGAAGCATTCTTTGAAGCCGGGCCAAGCCACAGCCCACCGATGCACAGACTTCTACCTGCCTCTGCCTAGGCCTCCCTAGTCACCAGGGAAGTACTTCCTGCCGCATCATTCCATCAGAGGCCTGTCAGAGCCCCTGAGGGCTCGGCGGGGCAGGGCGGGACAGGAATGTGGCCCATTTACAGAGGAGGAAACAGATCGGAAGCACCTGTCCGGAGCTTTCGGCTGAAAAGCCCCAGCACTTGGAATGGGGACTGCCTGCCAGGGTAGGTGCTCCCAAAATATTTGCTGAATAGTAGCTCAGAGAAACTATGCCCGAAGTCTCTCCAACTGTTGTAACTGCACCACAGCCAAAAGCAGAGCCTTCTGCCTCCCACCCAGAAGCCTTCGTATCCCACCACTGTGTCCTCCCACCCACCCGCTCGCTCTCATCCTCCTGCCTCCATCCAGAATAGCCGGCCTCCTCTGTCCACTAGTCTGCTCTGATCCCCCTCATCCCTCACCTCCCACGCTCAGCAGGGAGGCTGTCGAAACACCCAGGTTGGGGCGCCTGGGGTGGCACAGTTGGTGAAGCATCCAACTCTTGGTTCTGGCTCAGGTCGTGATCTCAGGGTCATGAGATCGAGCCCAGGCACAGTGCTCAGCTCAGTCTGCTTGAGAGCACGCTCTCACCCTAGCCCTCTGCCCCTCTCACTTGGGCATTCTCTCCCTCAAATAAAAAAACACATCTTAAAAAAAAAAAAAAAGGCAACAAGTTACTTTAGGTCTGATCTCCCATGTAATACCACTTCCTTATATCCCCACCACCCCACCGAGAACTAGGTGAAATTTTCAGACAAGAAAATGAGGCCCACGTCAAGATTATAGAATTCACGGAAGGGGAAAAAAAAAAAAAAAAAAACCCTTGGATTTTCAAAGTCAGGCCCAGAGCCTATCCCACACGCCCACTCCCTCCATCAAGCCTGCCAAAGCACAGGTTGGCTCCCCTTGGTCCAGAGATCTTCACAGACTCTAGACACCAAGCTCAACTTTCTTGCCTTCCTCACTACCCAGGGACAAGTGAGAGGAAGCTTCCTGCCCCTAAGATGGCTGCATTCCAGCTCCCTCCCCCCATGCACCAGTTAGGACTCTGGACTGCTTACTACCCTCTCTGTGCATTTCCTCAGCCTCAGGTGTGTCAGGCTACCATCTACCAATGTCAGCTCTTCAACCACCAAGTTTACCCCCTAGATCGCCGGATTTCTCAGAGGACCCTGTTCCCACCTGGCTGCGCAGAGGCCCGAGACACACCCACCAGCACCCACGTCAGAGTTTCATGAGTCTATATATGTATATACAGAGAAAGAGACAGAGACAATATAATTTTTCTCCCCAATTATATTTAATACAGTTACTCATTTGATAATACACAATACTATACACGGGTCCAGTGACCAACACTGGGGAGACAAGAGTTTCTGCCCTCCCAGGAACTTCATTCCACAGTCCTGTCACTTGTGCCACAACGAGGCATATAGTAGGTGTTCCGTAAACAGGGATGTTTCCTCTACTCCCCATGGAAGATCCCAAGACATCCACCGCCCTAATCCCACCTCCCCCTATCCAACTTAAAATCTAGTCCCAAGAAGGCCTCATCCTGAAATTTTTAAAAGCCCCTATCCTTGCCCCCATGAGAATCTCCAAATTACCCACTCCATTCACAGCTCCACCAACAGCCCAACTGTGCCAGGAAATAAGCCTGGTGAGTGGGGGGCTGTCACAGCCTCTCCCCCAGATCCACCCCCCCCAAGACCCTGAGAGGGTGGGGGCAACAGGAAGAGGGGGAGGATGTTTAAGCAACTGTCACAGTGCAAGTAAGTCAGCTCCAACCCAGAGACCTTCTGCCGTTGCCCTATAGGGCCGGGCCAGCCGAAGCCCACGCCTGGGTCTCAGGTCGCAGTCTTTGAGGAAGCCCTTTGTGCGTGTGTTTTAAATTACCTCTGCTTGTCTGATGAAGTGAGTAAAAGGGCCCCGATTCAGGGCTTAGGATTCCTGAGTGAGCTAATACAGGATGCCTTTGGCTGGAAAAAAAAAAAAACTTCAGTCGGCTCCCTAAACTCCCCCCCTTTTAAGTTTAAAAAAGGGAATGAATGTTACCATTTTTGGACATGAGCGTTCTCCCTCAAGCCCAGCCCTAACCGCACTATCCAAAGGGACGCGCCATCCTGTCCCCCCCCATTCCCAGATCAGCGGGGGGTGAAGGGGGGAGATGAAACGAGGAGGGACCGGATGGGAGCGGACGTGGGGGGGGGGGGGGGGGGGGGGGAGGAGGGGGTTCAGGGTACGTGGCCGCCTGGGGCAAGAGCTCACAGCACAGGCAGGAAGCAGAGGCAGGGTTGGGGCGCCCTCCCCTCCCGCCCCACAAGAGGGGTTTCGGACCTCTTCCTGCCACCGGCCACTGTGCCCGGGTCCCATCGCCAGCTCCGAGCCAGCCCCTGTGACGGCGTGCGCACCCAGCACACCTCATCTGGGATGCCTGGAGATGGTGGCTAAGCAGGGATTCCCCAATGACTGACCCCAAATATCCCAGTAAACAACCTCTTGTCCTGGAGCCTGTCAACTCTGATCAAGTTGCCCAAATTCGCCTTCTCCCAGGAATAAGCGGTGTCGGAGGGGCAGGACGCAAACGCAAACCCGTGTCGGCCCGCAGCTGAGTTAAGCAATAAAACGGTTTGCCGTCCTGACCCCGCCCCCACAGTGCTGGCTGGGGAACCGGCTTCTGCCCCCTAGTTTTCTCAGCTCCGGCCCCATTCCAGCAGGTCCACACCTCCAGGCAGACCCAAAGGTGGCTGCCAATCCCCGGGGCGCCCGCTTTCCACCCGGCCTGCGGGCTAGGCTTGGAAGGTGCAGAGTCCCGCGATCCTCGCCCCCCGCAGGTACCCAGCCCAGGGCGGCCCAGGAAGCGCGCTGCCACCGCACGCCATATGGAGAGGCGGCCAGGGGGCGGGGAAGGGAAGGGGGAAAATCGATCCGGAGCAAGCAGCCAGCAGCTCAGCCCCAGACTCCCAAGCACCGCCTCCCACCCCCTGCCCACGCGGGGACCGTGCAGCTGCAGCCGGGTGGCCTGAATCGCGAACCCCAAGGCGACCTGCCCGCCGGCGGCCCCACCTCCCCGCGCTCGGGCTCTGCGTTCGCGGGCTCCGGGAAAGGGGCTCTCCCCCTTCCGCCCGCGCCTGTAACCCAACACCCCACCTCGCAGCGGCCGCGCATCCCCCGCCCCCGCTTGTGCGAGCCTGGAGCCCGTTCGGAGCCGGGAGCCGGGAGCGCGGGTGGAGCTGGTTGAGCCGGGGGGTTGCGGCGGGCTGGGGAGGCTGCTGACCTTTCTCTGCTGCTTCTCCCAGGCCGGGTCCAGGAGCAGGTCCCGATCCCAGTCCTCTTCGGGCTGCATGTAGTCGTTGGTTTGCTGGGAATCATAATGGTCCATGATGGTGCGCGCGTGCTACGAGCTGGATTTCTTCCTCCACCTTCTCTCCCCGCGGCGGCTGCTGCTGCTCCTGCCCCGGCGTGGGGAGGGAGTCGGGCTGGGCTGGGCTGGGCTGGGCTGGGCTGGCGGGGCCGGGCTCGCTCCCCTGCGCCCGGTTCCGCCGCGGCGCTGCTCGCGATAGCTGCTGCCAGAGGAAGCGGCGGCGGCGGCTGAGGCTGGAGCTCTCGGACTGCCTCCTTTGGACCTAATCTCCACGCACAGTGAGCGAGGCGGACACACTAGAGCTGCGGGAGCCGAGGCGGGCGGGGGCGGGGGAAAGGGGCAGAGCCCTCCCGAGGTTCTCCATTGGCCAGGCCGAGTTGCCCAAACTTCCCCCCATCGCCTTTCATTGGGAATTCCTGGCATCCGTCAGCCGGGCCGCGGCGCATATAGGTGGCTGGGCGGGCCCCCTCCCGGCGCGCACGCCCCCGCCCACTCCCCGGGTTCCCACTCCTCCGCCGCTCATGTGACACCAGTTTAAGCCGAACGGGACCGAAGCCGGGGGACGCTTCCCCGAGCGTGAGACCGAACGGCTGCGCGTCCCGGAGCTCCAGTCGCCGCCGGGAACGGGACCCGCTCCGCGTCCGCGGGAAGGCGGCGAACTCGGGCGAGCCGGCCTGAATTTGCACCCCCCCCCACGCGCGCCAAGCCCCAGGCGGCCAGAGGCTGGAGAAGGGACGCGAGCAAACCCGGAAAGTATTTCATTTGTCCTGCCTAGGGTCCGGAGAAGTCAGCACCCAAGGAAAGGGGGCAGGGAATGCCTGAATGGAAAGGAATTTCCTGGGAATTTCCTGACTCCGTCCCTCCCGCCCCCGCCCGGCCCCGCCCGTCGCGACCTAGCCGACCCCTGCGCTCCGAGAGACCGGGGTCTGACCCGCGAACGGCGTTCGGAGGCCGCAGAACTTTCCCGCCTCGCTACAGGGTCCTTTCTGGCCCGACCTCCGGCCCTAAGGACCGCTCTGCCTAAGGGCTTCCCGGTGGCGCCTACATCGCCGGGCTTCCCGGGATCTCCTGCTGGTCCCCGCTGGCGGGCAAGCAAGATCTACCCTCTTAGGCCCGCAGCACCCTGAAAACTGGAAGGGAGGGCCCTGAGTGGTCTACCTACTACACGCCCCGCCCCCAGCACACACCCCCTGACAGATGGGCAAACTGAGGCTCAAAGGGTTGGGTTGGAAAGGGGATTTTAGCACGTTTTCAGGACTCCAAGGCCAAGCCTGTAACCTCAGGCCTGACAGACAAAGCCTTAATTGTTAATGGAGGAAGAAGGAGGGTAAGATTGGCCAAACACCTCTAACTTCTTGGTGCCTGCCTGGGCTTCCTTCCCTGGGCCTAGTCAGGAGAGTCGAACACACCACCCGAGCTGTGACAGATACTGGGAAGAAGAGGCAGGCTCGACCTCCTGGTGGGCTCCTCTGGGGGATACCTGATAGATCATGCACACAGTAGTGCTTTTATATTTCTGCCCCGAGGACTGGCTGAGCCAACCGGAGATACTCCAGCTTTTCCATCCAGAGGCCAGTGAAGAATTAAAGAGAAGAGTGAATCTCCAGAAAGAACCATGGATTAGGATACTTCGAAAGGCCACAAGGACGAAAAAGCTGAAGACTGGGCCTCTGTCTCTCAGAACCGCTGGCAGATGCTGTTGTAAGCAGATATCTGGTGTGGCTCCCCACGACATTAGTCAACCTCACATTTATGCAAGTGTTACCGGTCAGTGCCCTGCCTGCCACAGCCCCTGGCTGGGGAAGCCCTGCCTTGGAGCCAGAGAGAGTAGATTCATGGAGTATTTTATACCCATTTCTAAACTATGGCTCTAAACCTAACATAGAGGGTAATATGGTGCTGTAGCCATTCGCTCACTCAATAAATACTTGCCCCATCTGCATGTCCAGGAATGTGCTAGATGTTATGTATACAGAGATGAAAAGACACAATGCCTTCCCCATGCAACCCAGCAGAGACAAGACGCAGAAACAAAAATGCAGCGCAAGGAGACAGCAGCTCAGACAGGGGAAACCTCTGACCACTGAGCCCAGCCGGGGAAAGAAGGCTCCGGGTGTAACTTTTTGGAGCAGGTGAAATCCAAGTGGGCCTTCAAAGCAAGTTGGCAAGATGCAAGTGTGGGAGGCTCTTCCAGGCAAAAGGATCAGTCTGAGTACATGGGGGCAGGAAACGGGTATAAAAGGAATGCCTAACATTTCAGTGTGGCTAGACTAGAAATTCAAGGCCAGGAGGGGCAAGAGGTAGGGCCACGGAGGTGGGCAGCTGCCAGCCCACAGGGCCCAGGGCAGGGTGGGAAGTGCAGATCTCAGGGGGAACAAGCCTGGACAGAAGCTGAGAGCCAGGTGCAGAGCAGCTGCAGTCAGCCAGGTAGGAACGGTGTCTTGGTCCATTTGGGCCACTGTCACAGAATACTGTAGATCGGGTGGCTTCTACAAGAACACTTACTTCTCACTGTTCCGGAGGCGGGGAGGTCCAAGGTTAGATTCCGTGCTGGTGAGAGCCCGTGGCCTAGTTGCCAGAAGGCATCTTCTTTGTCCTCGTGTGGCGGGACTCTGCCCTCATGCCCTATTCACCCTCCTAACAGCATCACTCTGGGGGTTAGGCTTTGCGACATAGCAGCATTGGCAGGACAGGAACATTCAGTCAATTGCAAACAGAGAAGAGTGGGTAGAAAACTCAGAATATAAAACCGAGAGGACTCAGAGTTTCAGTGTGAGGACAGAGAGGAGTTTTGTGCCCCACTAGGGACAGACCATGCACTTCCTGTATGATCTACATAAGCCTTACCTATGAGAAGAGAACTACCTCCACCTTACAGAGAAAAACAGCTAAGGCTCAGGCAGGTAGCTAACTCATGCAAGGTTACACAGGATACCTGACTCCTTAACCCATGCTTTGGACCCAGTGTTTCTCAGCCCTGGGATAGCTTGACACCCTCCCCACCAGGGAATATTTGGCAGTGTCTGGAGACATTTCTTAGTTGTCACAATTGGCAGGGTGGGAATACAGCGGCATACAGCGGATAGAGGGTAACTACTGGCATACAGCGGATAGAGGCCAGGGATGCCGCTGAACATCTATGAGTGGGACAGGACAGTCTCCCCACAACAAAGAATGATTCAGCCCAAGATATCAACAGTATTAGAGACGAGAACCCCTGCCTTCATTGCCCGTTTTTAGCTGGGATGATCTGGCGAATGGTGGCAGAGTACAACCAACTGAGATAAAGAATTTCAGACTGGGGAGTAGAAGCCTGGATTGAGTTTGATTGAACACATTGAACTTGAAGTGCTCTGAGAACCTTGAGACTCGGTTGTCCAGCAATCAGTCGGCCGCAGGGCCCTGAACTCAGAGTAAACAGATCTGGGAGTGAAGGGTCTACATACAGTATTAACAACCATGAGAGCATCAGAGGTATCAGGAAAATAAGGCCTGACAGCATTCTTTGCATGTGATCATTGAAAATTCAGTAGTGTCCTTTGCCTGTGGAATTTTAGTAGTGTGGCCAAAGCTGTGAAGTTAAGAGACACTAGGCAGTGAAGAAAGGATATAGAAGGGATAGAAGGGGAAAATATATATATATAGGGTATTCCTGGTGGGGTCCAAAAGAGGAAATTTTTTTTTTTTAGTAGGAGAAACTTGAGCTGTTTGTGGTTTAAAAGGAAAGATTCAGTTGAGAGGAAAAAAATGAAAATGCAAGCAAGAGAAAAGTGAGAGACAGAATAGTTCTTGAGGAGACAGGACCATGGTGATTCAAGGACACAGACTAAAGGATGGACCAATAAGAGGAAAGGGGTGGCTTAGTCAGCAGAGCATGCGACTCTTGATCTCAGGGTTGTGAGTTCAAGCTCCATGTTGGGTGGACAGATTATTTAAAAACAAAATCAAAAAAAAAAAAAAAAAAAGAGGAAAGGCCTTGGTGCTCTGAGAGGGGGGAAGGGTTCCAAGGATGAGCATGGGTGTCCATCAGTGAATGGGAAGAGGGTCAGGGAGTGAGTGAAGCAATACTTGATGATCTTAGTCTTCTCTATAGGGAGGAGGCCCCGAGGGACGGACGGAAGGTGATGGATTGACCATTCTTTCCATCCAGGACTCACTAGCGGCCTTCACACTGGTGATACTAGTCCCATACAATAGCGCGTTCTATAGAGAGAACAGAATTATTAAAATGTTAATTTTTTAGGGATACTAAGGTATATGCATGTTTATAATATCCATTCTTTTTTTTTTTTTTAAGATTTTATTTATTTATTTGACAGAGAGAGATCACAAGTAGGCAGAGAGGCAGGCAGAGAGAGAGGAGAAAGCAGGCTTCCCGCCAAGCAGAAAGCCCGATGCGGGGCTCGATCCCAAGACCCCGGGATCACGACCCAAGCCGAAGGCAGAGGCCTCAACCCACTGAACCACCCAGGCACCCCCATTCTTTTTTTTCAATTGGAGTATAACATACAGGTGCACTTAACTGGCTCAGTCGGTTGAGCATGTGCTCTTGATCTAGGGGTTGTGATTTCGAGCCCTATACTGGAGATGCCTTTAAAAAATAAAATCTTTTTTAAAAATGGGGTAGAACAGGGATGCCTGGGTGGCTCAGTTGGTTAAACAGCTGCCTTCGGCTCAGGTCATGATCCCAGGGCAGGTTCCTGGGATCGAGTCCCACATTGGGCTCCTTGCTCGGCAGGGAGCCTGCTTCTCCCTCTGCCTCTGCCTGCCTCTCTGTCTGCCTGTGCTCGCTTGCTCTCTCTCCTCCTGTCTCTGACAAATAAATAAAATCTTTAAAAAAAAAAATGGGGTAGAACACATTCTCCAAGGGTGCTAATCTTCCGCATACAGCTCAATGAAATTTCTCCTGGGTTTACCCCCATGAAACTACCACCCACATTAAGATAAAACATTTTCAGCACCTCAGGTTTCTCGTGCCTCCTCCCAACCTATACTACTTGCAATCAACATAGGAAACCATTATTCTGACTTCCTGCTGCCAATAATTGTACTTACTTGTTTCTAAACTTCATATAAATGGGGTCATACAATCTGTACACTTTGGTTTCTGGATTTTTCACTCGATTCCATATCTATGAGAGTTCTTTATCCGGGGGCTTGCATCAGTAGTTAATTTGTTTCTGTTTTTCTGGTTTTGCTGTGTAGTATTCCGCTGTGTAAGTATATCCTAAATAATTTATTCACTTTGTTATTGATGGGTTTTTGCCTTGTTTCCAGTTTGGAGCGACTATGAATAAAGCTGCCTTGAACACTGTTTTGTTCTTTGTTTTTTGTTTTTTAAAGTAGGCTCAACATGGAGCCCAACTTGGGGCTTGAACTCACAACCCTGAGATCAAGACCTGAGTAGAGATCAGGAGTCAGATGCTTAACTGACTGAGCCACCCAGGTGTCCCTGCCATGAACATTTTTACATGCATTTTGGTGAACATATGCATTCGTTTCTCTTGGGTATATAACTAGGCATGGAATTATTGGGTCATAGGATGGGTCTATGTCTCCTTTTAGTAGATATTGCCAAACACTTTTTCAAATGGGTGGTAGAAATTGGCTCTCCAGCAGCAGGGGTGAGAAATCCATTTGCTCCTCATCCTCCTACCAGGTATTACCAATGTTTTAAAAAATTTCAGCCATTACAGTGGGTGAGGAGTGGGCTCTTTTTAGGGGTTTAATCTTCTATAGGCTTGTCAACCTTTTAACTTCCATTCCTGTGGCTATTCATTTTAATGGCAACTGGTTCTTTTTTCTTTTTTCTTTTTTTTTAATATTTGACAATTTTTAAAAAGATTGTATTTATTCATTTATTTGACAGACAGAGAGAGATCACAAGTAGGCAGAGAGGTGGAGGGTGGGGGGTGGGTGCGGGGAAGAGGGGAAGCAGACTCCCTGCTGAGCAGAGCCCTATGCGGGGGGCTTGATCCCAGCCTCCATCCCAGGCTCCATCCCAGGACCTGAGATCATGACCTGAGCCGAAGGCAGAGGCTTAACCCACTGAGCCATCCAGGCGCCCCAATAGCAACTGATTCATAATATGTTAGCTGCTTGAGCGGCGTCTGGGTGGCTCAGTCAGTTAAGCACACAACTCCTGATCTCACCTCAGGTCTTGATCTCAGGCTGTTGAGTTCAAGCCCCATGTTGAGACTTGAGATAAGGGACAACGGCAGGCATATATCGGTTTCCCCAAGTTTAATTCATTCAATATTTAGCAAGCGATTGCTCTATGCCCAGCACCACACCGGATAAAGATGCCAGATGGTCATGTCCCTCTTAGAACAGGCAGTTGGTGCTTAATAAGTATGGCATGAATGATGGTCTTGGAGGCTGTTTGAGCCCTCACTGGAACTGTTTGTCTGGGCTTGTTTTGGTGGGAAGCTCGAGCATGTCCACTTCATATGACTTTTCAGTTAAAAGTTGAGAAGAAAACAGCCCCTTAAAAGCAAAACAAAATCCTTGGGGTCATGTGGGCACAGCCAAAATGGAGTGAGGTAAGGTCATGAGAGAAAATGGAAGGATTCATCTGTGAAGCAGTCCTGACCGTTTTCTCTCCAGAGGCTCAGCCTCTGTTGCCCCTTTTCCATTTATCCTCTGCATTTCTCTGGAGGCAACCACAAAGGAACCAGGCTGTGGGCAGAGCTCTTGCCAATCTACAGGCCAGGGGGGCAGAAACGGAAGCCCAAGAAGTTTGCTCAAGTCAAGGTGGGGAAGACAACATGCTCCTTCAGGCCCCCCGCAGGCCTCTCCCCGGAGCTGCTCAAGGAAGGGAGGTCTCCTGACTTGCCAGCAGCAGGCTCTGAGACTAGCCTCACTCACCACCAGCCCTGCAGGCAGCTGTCCCTGCCCAAGTCTGGGGTAATGAGACATCCAGAAAGCCATGGGTGCTTTGCTATTGAAAGAAGCTTGCTCTGGAGTAGATGACCCAGTATCCTTAGAACGAAGGAGGAATTCTCTTGTCTATGAGTTCTGGAAGTACTTACTGGGCACCCCCTCAGTGCTAGGCAGCATGCTAGGAGACACACAGAAGAGCCCTATTCCTCCCAAACCTTCTGGTCTAGCTGGGCCCGAACAATGGACTTCTTCCCCTAGCATTTATCATCTAACATATACTCACAGACAGGCACAGGCCAAGAGAATAGAAACGAACTGGACTGCCCCATGAGGTGACATCAAGAATGTAGAGGGCCAGCCCTGTGTCTGGAAGGCAGCAGACCACTTAGATGCCAGAAGTTCCTTTTTCTTCCCCCACTCTGTGTCACTGGCCATGTAAGTCCCCATGGGGAAACACAGAAAAAGTAGGATCTGCAAGATTCTAGAAATTAAAAGTACCGTGGACCTCCCAGACCAAAGATCTGGGTGTTTCCTTCATCGTGCCCTGAATCTCTTATCCCTACCCCACTAATGGTAATAGGGTCCTTCTTGGCTCTTCCTAAGAGAGCTAAGGGCACAGCGGTATCTGTAGAAGGCTAAAAGGAGGGAGGGAAGATCTAGCTCAGTTGGTCAGAGACCTTAGTTTTGTTGCCAGTCCCAGCAGCGATCTAATTCATGAACACATTTTCTCCTGACCTCCCTTAGACACCATTTATGACTGAGGTAACTCTCTCTGCTTTCTTGTGTTCTTTGTCCACATTCTTTCCCACTGTCCCTGTCTGGTCTCATCCCTTTTCTTTCTCCCACACAGCTTAACACAAGGCCTAGAACACTCTAGGTGGTCCAGCTCAATTTTTGCTGAATAAAAATGGCATTAGGCACATTCTAGCTCTGTGCCTCAGTTTCCCTCATCAAGCTGTGAGAGGCCCTGGAAGGCCAGTCCTTTGACATAGTCCATGTAAGCATTTCCTCGGTCTTCTGACCACCGGGGAAGCAAGTGCTGGAGACACGGACGTGGCCATCATGCTCATGTGCCTCAGCCCTCAGCTCCCAGCCCTCGCCAGGCCCCTGCCTTCGCCATCTCTGAAAGGTTGCCTATAGGCCAGTTCCTGCCCCTCCCACCACAGGCTGCTCAGGGGAGGAGAGAACACAGTCAGTTTCCCTCTTGCAGGGCTTCTGGTGAAGGACTGGCCCAGAGCAGGCAGAAGTTTTTTTAGTTTCCATGTTCCTCCCAGTTCTCTGGCCTTGGGTGTCAGGGGATGGAACATCTGGCCTCTCTGCTGCCTTCTTTTTCATCTTTTTGCATATATCCCTACTCTGGTGTGCAGAGATAGTCATGCCGGGTGGCTGCCCAACCTCACTCCTCCAGGGAGGGCCATGCCATGCACTCTCCCCTAGTGAGCTCTAACTTCCCCGCAAATACCAGAGCAAAACCCCCACGTCACAGGCTGGGAAACTCCTGCTGAGTAGACACTCCCCTGCTGCATTTTAGGACCTGGTGGGCCAGCTGTGGGGCTGGGGAGTGAGTTGCTGCAGGGGAACTCGATTAACCTCAGCTTCCCCCTCTTAGCTGCTGAATCCCACTGGTCTTCAGAAACTCAATCCTGGAGGCCTGCCCAGAGCACTTCCTAGAAGTGAAAGAATATCTGCACGTGCACGGTGGGGCGGGGGCGGGGGGGGGGGGGGGGGCACCTGGCTGGCTCAGTCAGGGGCATGCAACTATTGATCTTGGGGTCATGAGTTCGAGTCCCATGTTGTGGGTAGAGATGACGTAAATAAAACCATTTAAAAGAAAAAAGAGTATCTTCTGGAGGACAGGTATCCTTATCTGGCTGGCAGGATAACATCAAAGAAAGATCCTTGGGATCTGAGGACCTGTGCTCCCTCGGTCGGTTTAGTGCCCCACACAGTAAGAGCTTGGTGGTCCTTAAGCCCTGAGCCCTGTCCTAAGAACATCTTTCTCAGGCTCCTTCTCCCTGCCACCCATGACAAGAAGGACTGAGTCTTCTGAAACCCGGCTTCTCTCAGTCTTGAACATAAGCACGGCCCTCTAGAAAGGATACAAATTCTCACAAAGTTACTTAATTTTTGTTTTAATGTTTCTCAAATGTTGACGAACCTAAAACTCCGTACAAACTTCTTGAGGTTTTAGGTTACAAGTAAAATCAAAACAAGCTTACAAATCCCTGTCCACCTGAAACGATTAAGCCAGTAAGACTCAAAGTAGCCACGTTAATTTGAAGGTGACTATTGCTACTTGCTGAAAGGAAGCTGGGGGCTCCCAGCGCTGACTGCGATCCAGCAGGTGCCAGGGCGATGACTCAGTTCTCCCGCTCCGTTCTCCATCAGAACCACCACTCATCAGGGCACCATTTAACCTTCACTTGGTGGGAACACACTGTAATGCCTTAAGTTCCCCTCTGCCGCGTTCTCATTAGCACGCAACAATTAAAGGAATTTGGCGTTTTGGGTTTTTTTTTTTTTAAGTTCTTTTTCAGCTTTTTGCCAACAGGAATCCTTCTCTCAAGTTTCAGTATCCTGGGGTGGGGGATGGGCAAAATAGGGGGAGGGGAGGAAGAAGAGGTGCATTCATTCAGTTATAAAATAAATAAATCACAGGGATGAAAAGTCCAGTGTAGGGAATAGAGTCAATAATATTGTCATAACTTTGTGTGGTGACAGATGGTAGCTCCACTTATCATGGTGAGTACACAGTAACGGAGGGAATTGTCGAGTTGCTACGTCAGATACCTGAAGCTAATATGAGGTTATATGTAAACTATGTTTCAGTGAAAATGTTTTTTAATTTTGGAGTGCCTTTCAGCCTTGGTCGGCAGAGTGTGCTGCTCTTGATCTCAGGGTCATGAGTTTGGACCCCACGTTGGGGGGTAGAATTTACTTAGAAAAAAAAAAATGTAAGATTTTATTTATTTGACAGAGAGAGAGCACAAGCAGGGGGAGCAGCAGAGGGAGAGGGGTAAGCAGGATCTCTGCTCATGCAGGGCTCGATCCCAGACCCGAGCTGAAGGCAGATGCTTAACCTACTAAGCCACACAGGTGCCTGGAAAAAAATTTCTTTTACTCTAAAAACAGTTTCAATGGGGGCGCCTGGGTGGCTCAGTGGGTTAAAGCCTCTGCCTTTGGCTCCCGGGGTTCTGGGATCAAGCCCCACATCGGGCTCCCTGCTCAGCCGGGAGCTTGCTTCCTTCCTCCTCTCTCTCTCTGCCTGCCTCTCTGCCTGCTTGTGATCTCTGTCAAATAAATAAATAAAATCTTTTTAAAAAAAGTTTCAATATCCTTATCTATAAAAGAAGTATCACCAGGGCACCCGGGTGGCTCAGTTGGTTAGGTGTGTGATTCTTTTTTTTTTTTTTTAAGATTTTATTTATTTATTTGACAGACAGAGATCATAACTAGGCAGAGCAATAGGCAGAGAGAGTGGGGAAGCAAGCTCCCCGCCAAGCAGAGAGCCCGATGCGGAGCTCGATCCCAGGACCCTGAGATCATGACCTGAGCCAAAGGCAGAAGCTTTAACCCACTGAGCCACCCAAGTGCCCCTAGGTGTCTGATTCTTGACTGCAGCTCAGGCCCTGATCTCCAGGCTGGAGGGATGGCTCCCCACCTCGGGCTCCACCTCACCAGGGAGTCTGCTCCAGATTCTTTCCTTCTGTGTAGCACCCCCCGCCAAGCACAACCTCTCTCTGTCTCAAATAAATAAATAAGTCTTTAAAAAAAGAGAGAGAGAAAGAGAGGGAAGGAGAATCACCTTGATTCTACCTACTTTACAGGATGACTGTGAACATTCATTCATTCATCCTATCATTATTTATTGAGTACCTACTATGTTCTAGACACAGGGTATAGCAGTGACCAAAATGGACAAAAATCCCTGCCCTGTGGAGCTGACATTCCAGCAGGGGAGACTGATAATAAGATAAATAAGAAAACACTATGATAGTATGAAGGAAAAAGGACAAGCAGGGAAGGGAACAGCTTATGGGGATCTGATAATGTGGGTTTTTCTATATCACCAAGCAATTCCCTGACACCAGCAGGTGTCCAACAACTCAACTCCTTTATGATCCTACCTGGTGCCAGCATCGGGCCCCACTGGTTAAGTTCCCACACCTGCAAGATTTCAGATGCTAATCCCAAGTCCAGGATGTCACCTCGATTTTGGACTGAATGGCTCTAGATTCCAGGTCCCCACAGCCCCCTCCATGGGTTCGATTAATTTGCCAGAGTGGTTCAGAAAATTCAGACACGTTTTACTTATTTGATGATTGGTTTATTATAAAAGAATATTGTTCAGATGTAGCCAGAAGGAAGTGGTGCCTATGGGGACAGGGAGCCATTCTCCTGGGTTCTCCACATGTTCACCAACCCAGAGGCTTTCCAAACCCCATCCTTTTTTGGGTTTTTATGGGGGATTCATTACATAGGCATGACTGATTAAATCACTGCCCACTGGCAATTGATCTAATCTCCGATCTCTCTCCTCTCCCTGAAGGTCAGGGGATGAGACTGAAGGGTCTATCCCTTCCAACACATGGTTGGCTACTCCCACTCCCTCTTCTTCCCCCCCCCCTCCCCCCCAACCAGCACCAACTCAGTGCTTTCCAAAAATCACCTCATTTACATAAACCCAGGTGTTATTGAAAGGAGTTCAATAAGAGCAACTCTGTTGGTCTTATCACACAGGAAATTGAAGGGTTTTAGGAACTTTGTGCCAGAAATGGACACAAAGACCAAATATATATTTCTTATTATAAATCACAGTATCGGGGCACCTGGCAGACTCTGTCAGAAAAGCATGTAATGCTTGACCTCAGGGTCATGAGTTCAAGCCCCACTTTGGGTATAAAGATTACTTAAAAAAAAAAAAAAAAACTTAAAAAAGTCACAATATCTCAGTGGAGAAGTAGAGGGAGGTGACATTTTTAAAGTGGCATGTTCAGGGTGGCTCGATGACTCAGTCATTAAGCATCTGCCTTCAGCTCAGGTCATGATCCCAGGATCCTGGGATGGAGCCCTGCATTGGGCTCCCTGCTCTGCGGGGAGCCTGCTTCTGCCTCCCCTGCTCCCCCTGCTTGTATTCCCTCTCTGGCTGTGTCTCTCCCTGTCAAATAAATAAATAAAATCCTCTAAAAAAATAATAAAATAAAGTAAAATAAAATGGCGTATTCAGGGGAAATTTCATTGAGTAACATTTAAGACCTAAAGGACATGGATGAAGGTAAAGTATGTGAGGAACAACCAGGAGATCAGGTGTCTATTGTGGAGTAACACAGAGCAGACACACACACACACACACACACACACACTCGCCCACACAAGGACAATGCAAACGTGGGTATAATAGATACCCATTGTTTCACTGCCCAGCAACCATTTCCCCTCCAGGCAACTCAACCCTGATTTTCCTCTAGGGAGGCACCTCCCTTGCCCCAGGCTCCATCCTGCTGGTAGGGTGGCCCCACCCCTAATGATGGCAAATGACTGGGCCTGGCCAATCAGAGCACAATAATTGGTTTAGAATGAGCATGGGACCCAATCAGAATGAAAGACACACCCTTGGGACAGAGACACACAGACTTTTCCCCTGGAGATCTTAACCCCAAGGATGACCCGGAGCCTGGAGCTCTCAGGAGCCAACACTGGAGAACCTGAATAAAAGCCGATGCAGAGGAAGCCAGATTGAAGGGCTAAAAGAAACGAAATCCTGGAGACATATTTTGATCCCGTGCATCAAGTCGTACCTACTTCAGAATTTCTCAGTTCATGTGCGCTGATTAATTGCCTGTTCTGTTGGGTTGCATACGCTGGTGGGTTACCTGACGCCGCACAAACCAATGAACTACGGCAAGATGTGGTAACTGACATCTCCCATTTCATACTTCCCATAGGTCAGGGATTTGGGGGTGCTCTTAGCTGAGCAGTTCTGGCTCAGAGTCCCTCCAAGGAGTTCAGTCTGGGTATTACCAAGGACTCTGAAGGCCTGACTGGGCTAGGCCTGAAGGATATGCTTTCCCAGGGGCTAGCGGTGTGGCCAGTGGTGGGAGCCCTCTGCTCCTTGTCCCATGGGCTCTCCAGAGGCTGACTGAGTGTCCTCACAGCATGGCAGTTGACACCTCCACGACTGGATGTCCAAGGGAGCAATGAGGAGTGCCTTTTGAATTGGTCTCTCAAGTGCACGTGGTGACGTCCGTTTACTCTGCCGGTTAGAAGTGAGTTGTGACGTTAAGCCTCCACTCAAGGGGAGGGACATCCTTCTCAAAGGAAGAAAGAAGATCAAAGAACTTGTGGACATATTTGAAAACCAGCGCTCCTAGTCTGATTTTGGTTTTCCTTCACTGGCAACCAACAGCGTGCTGACAGTTACTCAGGAGTTTATCACTATTGTATTATTGCTGTTATAACATGGCTCTTGGCAAAACAAAAAACCAGCAGCCAGTGAAGTGCTAACAAAGTACATCTCAAAAAGGCCAGTTTGACCCTGTCCTACCTAAGCTCAAAAACCTCCAATCGCCCTCATTCCCCAAAAGGTCAGTTTTCTCTATGGGGCACAAGGCCACCAGGGCTTGTTCCCAGAGCCCTTGTCCCCGCTCTCCCACAAGCTCCCTGCTTCAGACTTGTCACGCTGCTCGCTCTTCTCTGAATACGCCGTATTTCCACATCTTCATGCCCTGGTCCGTGACATTCTGCCCAACTTCTCCCTGTAAAGCTCCGCTCAAAAGCCAGTTCAAATGTCACCTCTCCTGTGAAGATTCTCTGATTTCACCTCAGAATTGATACTACTTTACTGATGCCTCCTGAGCATCGGGTCCTTCGTATTTATGAGGTCCAAATCGCAAATCCATGACCCTGAATATACGTGCTATTTATATCATCCCCATGCGCAAATAAGCAGATCCAGGCCCTCTCAAGAGGTTGAGGAACTTGTGGCAGTCGTCCCTCGGGTGAGTGGCAGAGCCCGCGTTGGCTAGTGAGTCCTTCCTCGGCTCCCAAACACTGTGGTCATGTATACTGCGAACAATTATTAACGAATCTGTCTCCCCTGAGAAGAACTTCTTGGGGGCCAGGCCCTCATCTTATGTAGCCTCCTTTATTGGAGCCCTCACTGTATGTGTGAAGCCCAATGATGAATGTTGCCCATTTTCCAGATGAGGAAATCAAGGCTCAGAAGAATTAAATGACCAAGGTCTGACTCCAACCTCCGTGTCCTCATCCCTCACTTGGAACCGTGCATGAGAAGCAGCAGGGGCTCAATATGTATTTGCTGGAAAGCCTGACTGGAGCGAGTGGGACGGGGATGGCTCCATGCTCCCCATCCCCCACCACCTCCAGCTGGAGGCTTCAAGGTTGCTGTTTACTTGCCTCTGGTGGGGCGGGGTAGCTACAGGCAGGTGGAGTGGAAATACTTCGGCTTCTGGGCCTGGCTGGTCCTCTATCTAACTCGGTGACCTTGGGTGGGTTTTTGCAACGCCAGGTGGGATTTGAGATGACTCCAGATAAAAGGGGCAGCCCAGACTCCTGTGGGTCTAGCAGCTGCTCAGGAAGCCGGAGCCCGGGGTCCTTCTACAGCAGGCAAGTTGCGTGCTCTGCTACCCCAGGTGGGCCTCTGCCCCGACTGGGCAAGTGCCCACTCCCCATCAGGACCCCACCCGGAGTCCTCACCGAAGAAGCCGAGATGAGCTTTCACTCCTTGTGCCTTACCTTGAATGGGCTCAGGGTCCATTTTAGCCACCCTCCTTGCCCGGGACGCAGAGATTAACTCCATCTGGAGTTTCTCACAGACCTTGCAGCCGGCCAGCTGAAACGTGTCTGGATCAACAACAACCTTCATCAGCTCATTTCCGCCTCCAGCCCTCACTAAATGGATTAGGCAATGGGAGCTCTGGGGTTGACCTTTGCAGCATCCATTGTCAAGGCTGTGATTGCCTACAGAAAGAATAGCCTGGACGATAATTCGTGGTTAATGGTCCTTTAACCAGAGGGCTGGAGGGTTCTGGGAACATTATTTCAGGGCTCTCTTGGCAGGTCCTCCACAAGCCTTTTCTTCAAACCCTCTTTCATGCTCCTGCCTTCTGGAAAGCCTTCCTCCATCTTCCCTAACTTCACTGTGGCATAGTTTATGACCCCGCTCCCGGGTTCCAGCCTGTGAGCAGAAGCCTCACAGAGAACACTGTCCAGGCCTCACCTCACCGATCTTCTCCCACCTCCGTCTGCCAGCCCGAGCCATCCCCTTCACCGACCTGTTTCCCTGGATGTTCAGAAGGAAGAAGAATTGATGTGCTGAAGTGTTTTTGACTAGGGATAGGGAAAGTACCTGGGCAAATACAATCTTATGGTTGGTATATGGCTTGCTGGTTGTCGGTGCCCCCTGTTCCTGGTTGGCCAGAGGCTAAGTTGTCTGCGAATACAAGTTGTTCTTGCAGAATTGTTACCATAATGTGCACATCAATTTGGCTGTTGGGTGTTGCTATTGGTTTCTTTCCTCTCCTTTTTTCTTCCTTTCTTTCCTTTCTTTATACCATCAAAAAGAATACATTTGCTCTAGCACAAAAATTACCCAACCTATGGCCAAGAAGCAGCTCATCTACTGCCTAGATTTTGGAAAAACACAGTGGGTCAAAATGTATGGCCGAACACCTTTCCCTGAGTTGTTTTGGAAATAAACCTGCAGGAAGGAGGAGATTGTCTGGAGTGAGAAAGGAATGTGTAAAGAGGTGGGGAAAGGCATGGAGATTAGGCACAGTCTCCAGGAAATACAAGCCTGCTCTCCAAAACAATGATGTGGCTTGACAACCAAATGGAATCATGTGGGTCCTGAAATATTTCCAACTGTTTAAAAAAGGAAGTGACTGCACCAATGAAGGCCAGCAAGTGTGTTTTAACTCCCCCAGGAATATCGACTTGGCTTTGAAAGAAGCAGGGAAAAATCACAAAGCCTAGATCCAGGCACATCCGGGCCCAGGTGGGCAGAGGGATGGAGGCGGGGCATCCACAGACACAAGGTGCGCCAGATGCGCAGGCGCAGATCTGAAGGAAGGAAGGAGGAGAGCAGAGCTGGAGTAAGCAGGATCCAGCTGGTGCTGCTGGAGAGGGCAGGGCAGCGTACACCTGAGTGCGGGGGTGGGGTGGGGAGGGTGGCCCTTTTCTCCATCTGTAAAATGGGAATATTAGCAATATCTGTGAGGCAAGGTCGGGGTGACTGGAGAAACAGAACCAATAGGATATATATGGAGAGAGAGAAAGAGACTTATTATAAGGAATTGTCTCACCTGATAGCAGAGGCGGGCAAGTCCCAGCATCCCCAGGATAAGCTGGTAAGCTGGAGACTCGGGAGAGCCAAATGGTTAGTTCTGGTCGAGTCTGAATGTCTGAGAAGCAGGGGAGCGGATACTGCAGTCCCAATGCTCAGGTCCACAGGCTCAGGACCCAGAAAAAGCCAGTATTTCGGTTCAGCCCAAGTCCAAAGGCAGGAAGAAGGCTGACAAACCAGTTCAAAGGCCATCAGACAGGATGAATTCTTCCTTACTTAGGTCAGAGTCAGTCTTTTTGTTCTAGGCTGACCTTCAACTGATTGGTTGAGGCCCACCCACATTAAGGAGAGCAATCTGCCTCACTCCATCTACTGATTTCAATGTTAATCTCCTCCAGAACCACCCAGCATAATATCTGACCAAACATCTGGGCATGAGTGGTTCAGTCAAGTAAACACATAACATTAACTATCACACAAGGTCATCTGGATGGCACAGCACGTAAAATCACTGTGTCCATGGAAGCAGTTCATTTGTAGTCATGTAAACAGATGGCTGGCGTTTGATTAACTGCTACAACTGTGTCTTGCTCTTGGCCTGAAATTCCCTCCTGTCGTTGTCCTTGACTTGAGGGAAGGGAGTAGAGAGAGCCAGGGAAGGGAAATGGCCAAAAGGCCATTTCAGCTGCAGAGAGCTGACAGAGAGCTGGGACCAGAACATCCTGGGAGACTTTGGGCTTAAGAAAAAAAGACCACTGGGGAGGCTGAAATAGAGGGGCTACAGAGGGAGGGGCCATGGAGGCCAGGCCTGGCCGGTGGGCAGGCTCCCAGACGAGCCTTGGGGGAGGCAACCCCCGCCCATCCCTGCCTTGCTTCCTTTAGGCTCTTTATTCCTATCAGGCGCAGGTCCAGGGCCAGGAGGTCAGCCCTTCCTCATGTCCCAAACTGAAGGTTATGGGCACTGATGCAACAATTAATCCCTGTAAGGCTAGCTTAAATTAAATTAGAGAAGGACTCAAAATCTTATCAGAAGAAAGGTAGTGACAGGAGCTTCCTTTGGCCTTCAGAATTCTAGAGGAAGTGGCGAGGGGTGCCTGCCTGCCTTCATCCCTGGGAGGTGAGACCTCACTGGAAATGTGAATTTCTTACCCTATTACAACAGAGCTTACTTCATAGTTCCAGAGGAATCAACCTCTAACCATCCCGTGTGATAAGAGAATGTCTGCAAATACAGGCCTCTCCTGGTTCTGGACCCCGACCGTGTCACTAGGGCTATAACCTCATGTGGGGGCTGAGCAGAGTCAGAACCCAGGAGCACTTGAGCACTGCCTGTCTTCTGCATTCCAGCAATCCAGACAGCACATCCCATACGGAGGCCTTCCAAACAAGGGATCCAGCATTGCTGGGGCTGATAAGCACGTTGCAGACTGTTTCTCCCTCGCCGTCCCTGCTGGGACCCCAAGCACAGGGAACTCTTGTGGGTCAAGGAGGGTGGGCGTGTCCAGAGGAAGCTAGGGGCAGTTGGTGGGTGACTTGAAGCCCAGCTCTGGGGCATGGTTCCTGGGCCACCTTGGGCTAGGAGTTACTGAGCTGCTCCGGGTTTAAATTGTCCTTTCTTCTTAACACAGTGGTTCTCAACCCTATGTTAAAGTCACTTGATAAACTTGAAAAAAGCAACGATACTTTTATCCATCCAGCTGTTGGAAAAAGCTGACTCTCTGGACATTGTAGGTTAGAGACGTAATGTGCATGTTCATCTTTTCCATTTGCTGCTTCTAACTTAGATAACCGAGCTTGTTAGGACAGAGTGTGGTGTGGAGAATGGTGGTGATGAAGCCGAGTCTGTGGCTCCAGGATTCAAACTAGAGCCCTGGGAGCAAATCACAAGGAGGCAGATTTTGGTTCAGACCAGAAAGAAATATCTAACCATTCCTGAAACGCCTCTTCTGGAATCGCCTTCATGACCAGACTATGAACCCCACAAGATGATCAGTCTTGTGTAAATTTATACTGAACATGCCTAATTTTGCCAAGTTGGATGTATTACCTAGATTACTAGACTTGGCTCCAAATAGCTTTCGGCTGTTTAAAAAAAAAAAAAAAATCAAGTCCATTCCCGAGAGTTATTGCACTGCCACTTCCTGCAAGTTCCTTACCCTCTCTGAGCATCCCTGGCTTGTCCTGAAGATGGCTGGGGGCTGGGATGATTGTCCACATGCCTTCCAGTGGGGAGATTTCAACGACATAGTGAAGGAATGTGAAAGTTCCTGATTGCCGGGTATGAACCTGAGTGAAGGTGAACCCTCACACCAGCAGTGAGGATCTGGAAGGACAGCAGTCATTCGAAGTTCTCAAGGTCATTCTGACCTTGGAGTGGAGAGCTTTGGGCCAGCGTTTGACTCCCAGCCTTACCATCCGCAGGTCCCATGGCTTGATCTCGCTAAACGCCAGTTTTTTTCATCTGGTAATGGGACTATGAGGGTCCAATGAGAAATACCCAGAAGTTTCTAGCACAGAGCCTAACACTTGGCAAAGGCTCCATAAATGCTGATCCCTTGCTATTATAATCACCTGGGATACAAATGTGTGACTCACTGAGGTGACCGTGTCGTAGGGGATGACACTTCGGTGGATGTTTAAGTCTGGAAGGTTCGTTATGAAGGCAGTCCCTCCTGTGGTCACAGCTCATGGATAGGCTGGTTGAATTCCATTCAAATTCAAGTCCCAGGTCCTTGGCTCAGGAGCTCCACTCCCACAGAGCACGTCTGGGCGTGAGAACAGAAGCCAAGGCAAGTGTTTGCTTTGGAACAAGGAAGGGACAAGGATGGATTCCTGGAGGCGCTCGCCATTTCAGAGCAAGGAGTCATCTGTTTCTCATAAGATGGAATCCATCTTTCTGAACTCTCTGGGATAGCTCCTTACTTGTCGGCCACAGACCCTGTGGATTCAGAGAGCAGCTGAAGTAGGACCAGGGCCTCCCACAGCCAGGCCCAGACTTTTTGAAAATGGACTTGACTTTCTTTGGAGTCTTTAAAGTTTCGTCTAAAAGCATTTCCAAGTTGCCCCCATCCTCTCCTCCATAACTAGACCTGTTGGGCTGGGGGATTTCAGTGGGGAAGGGGTCCTGAGTCACTGGCTCTGGAAAATTCTGCCATCGAACTAATTCAAATTCCTGAGAACACTTTAACCTCTCTTGTCCCCTCCTATGGGTGGGATTCAGGAAACTGCTGTCTTGAGGCACCTGAACGTATGTATGGGCCTGGTTGCAGGAATCCCCACACAGAGCTGTGCCTCCCACAGACCCTGCCATCATTCACAAGGGAAGGGTGCTTTCCCTGGGGGGTGGGGGGGTGGGGGGTTCTCTCCATTGAACTCTCAGGCTCATGTTCTGTTCCATGCATCACCATTTCATTAAACCTTCCTCTTTAAAAAAAAAAAAAAAAAAAAGGCACTTGCAGCTCAGGTCTGTTTTCACTTTATTTATTTATTTATTTATCTTCTGTTGTTGTGACTAGAGTCAAGGCATAGATGAAGTGAGGCGCGAGGGCCCTACTACTGGATGCCCATAGTCCCAAATCTTTCTTCCCTGTTTCATGGCGCCAAGGGGACGGTTCACAGTAAATGCGGAGGGCTCCCTCCCCTCCCCCACCCCCACTCCCACGGTCCCCTCCCACAGGACAGAGGCAGCTAGGGGCCAAGGAAGGGAGAAGGCGCAGCTGCCAAGGCTTGTTTCAAGTGGAAAGTGGACGGCAGAAGCCCTCAGTCCCAGTTGCTCAACAACCCCAAACTCCTGCCCGGGATGTACATGGAAGGCACAGAAGTGTGGACAGACGGAACTCAGAAGAACTGCTGCTTAATAACGATTATGTGCCTCCTTCCCTGGGGAGCTACTGACCTCATTGTCACGCCCCAGGGGTCCACAGGAAGGGCCGGTCAGGTAGCCTCCCTGCCTTTGCCAAGAATGAGCATCTTGCTAAGGGAGGGCAAGGGGCAAACGTGTAGTGAGCTCTTTCCGTGAGCCGACACTGAGCACCAAATCTGACACCCATTCTCTCTCTCTCATTCAGTCTTCACCGCAACCATGTAAACCGAGTGTCCTTACTCCAGAGGAGGGGAAACTGAGGCTCGGTTCATGAGGCCAGTCTCGGCTGCGCCGAGGTAACAGACGGTCCCGGGAATCTCAGTGGTTTTATGTAGCTCAAGTCCATTTCCCACTTTCATAGTAGCTCTCCGTGCAGTGACTCAGCGATCTCAGTGGCCTTGACCCTTCCGCACACCGTGTCCACGCCAGGACTCCTTCCACAATCACTGGGGCAGGGCAGGAGGGAGCCTGGAGAACCAGGCCCACGGGGTTCACTCCGCCTGGAAATGATCTAGTCCCATGGCCCCACCCAGCCGCCAGCGAGCTGCATCTTCGCACTCCTGGGAGAGGAGGAGGCCCAGAGAGTGGGGAACCCTAGAGCACGTGGACCACAGGGACGTTTCACGACTCGCAGGTAGTAAATGGCAGAACGAAAACGTAAACTGCCCCACAGCTCAAGAAAACCGAAAGGAGGGAGGTGAAAAGACTTGACATGCTCAGAGCTCGTCCCTGAAATACTCAGACTAGAACTCAGTTCTTCCACAGCCTAATCTGAAGCTCTTCCCAACACGTAAAAGTCTCTGTAAAAGATCACCTTTTCGGGGAGCCTGGGTGGCTCAATGGGTTAAAGCCTCTGCCTTCAGCTCAGGTCATGATCCCAGGATGCTGGTATCAAGCTCCTCGTTGGGCTCTCTGCTCAGCAGGGAGCCTGCTTCCGCCCCCTCTCTCTCTGCCTGCCTTTCTGCCTACTTGAGATCTCTGTCAAATAAATAAATAAAATATTAAAAAAAAAAAAAAGATCACCTTTTCCCCTTAAATCATCTCCTCTCTACCTCCTCCCTAATGCCTCAGATCCCACCATCAGGACTTGGTGCCTTCTTGGGGCCCTTCTTTGGGGGAGGTCATTGTCAACGCATACAAAACCACTGAAGTGTCATATTGTGTAGCCAAGAACATTCCAGACAGAATTAAAAGAATGGAGAGATCAGGGTGAATGGGAGAGTCCAGGAAGGCTGCACTGAGAAGCCGCTGGCTTTGGTGAGATGTGATTAAAGGGGGAGTTCATTCCCAGTGAAAATTCCTTCCTAATTCTCTTTCCTCCTCCATTCTGTTCTACTGCGTTTAAAAGTCTGCAGAGAGGTGCCTGGATGGTTTGGTCATTGGGCATCTGACTCTTGCTTTTGTCTCAGGTCATGATCTCAGGATCCTGGGATCAAACCCTACGTTGGGCTCCTTGCTCAACAGGGAGTCTGCTTGTCCCTCTGCCCCTCCCCTCTTCATGCGCGTGCACACACGCACATGCTCTCTCTCAAATAAAATCTTAAAAAGAAAAGAAGATTCTCTCTCTTTCCCTCTCCCTCTGCTCCTTCCCCCTTGAATGAATGAATGTATGAATAAATATTTTTTAAAAATAAAAATCTACAGAGTGCCTTTCATTTACCATTTTATTTAATTTTCTGAACAATTCTATTAGGGAATTGAGAGGTTAGTCAGATCTTTCTTCCCATTTGACAAAAAACTGAAACCTACAAGAGTATAAAGTGGCTTAGAGCGAATCAGAGCCTAAACCTGAATAAAGAAGCAAAACTATTAAAAAGGAATAATCATCAATCTTTGTGTGTATGTAAGGAAACTTTCATATTCAGAACCACCTGGTGGTGTATAAATTAATACACTTTATAAAAATCAAGTTTTTGGTATGAAATATTTCATACTAATAACAGAATTTATATAACACATATATAATATTTAGAATAATAAAACACTCTATCTACCACCTTGCTTATGACCAATGTTCTAAAACATTAGGTCACTTTAAGTTTTACAAATGATATATACCAAAATATTTAGCCAAAATTCAAATCATGCAGAAGATGGAAACTTTAAAGCCCCCTTTCTCATCATGTCAACCTCTACATCCCACACCCCAGGAATAACAACTGTTAGCACCTGGACCCGTGAACTCTATATGTTCATTCTGGAAAACAAGCCAGCCATATACACATATGTGTGTGTATCAAAAGTCATTTTAAAAACATCTGTAACAGGAAGCCAAAGATAGTTCAGTCTGTTGAGCATCCCCTTGGTCATGAGACCAAGCCCTGCGTGGGGCTCTGTGCTGGGCATGTGTGCAATCTGCTTAAGATTTCCTCTCTGCCCCCTGGGGATAAAAAATATATTATATGTTTATTAAGAAATTTAAAAAATTAAAAAAAAAAGATTCCTTCTCTCTGTCTCCCTCTGCCCCTCTCCCTGCTCTTTGTATTTCTTTCTCTCAAATAAATAAATAAATAAAATCTTTTAAAAAAATATCTATACCTTTGGTCCTGTCACTCCAGACCTCCCAGGCTTCCATCTTTCCTAGAAATGGCCAAATTCATCCCCACACGAGTCTTTTCCCCCTGTGGTTTCCTCTGGGACTCTGTTTACCCAGACTGGCTTATGGTTGGATGTCCATTCAAGTCTCAGCTCAAAAAAAAAAAAATAAAGTCTCAGGTCAAATGCCACCCTGAGAGGCTGCTCATGGTCACCTGTCTAGACTTGTTTGCTCCCTCTCCTCACAAAAACCTCCTGGTACACATTAGGAATGCACTTTTTAGTCCAGAGGATAAAGATCCCCTCGTGAAACCAGCCCCTGGTCTACTTTGGTGAGGGATGTTATTTGACTTACCTTGGAACCCTGGCAGCTACTTCTGCAAAGAAAGAGTTCTCATTGCCTTTCAAGACTCTAAAAGACTAGCTGAGTGGGAAGGCAGGCCAGCCTGGGGCCAACCTGACTGTCATTTCTTCCAGCAATCTTTCAGATACAGATGCTGCAGGCAGGAAAGTTGCCCTCCCACTAACACGTTTTCCTTCTTGGCTTCTAAAACAAAGAAGAGGTAAAGAAAATTCAATGGGTGAGAGTCTCTGTCAAAATAACACCTAGGCAACACTTAATTAAGATGAATAATTTCAACACTCTCAAGTCAGACAATGGAAATATTAAGAGTTTCCACCAAAACATAAACTGGGCCAAGTGGGCGGGGTCTCCAGAAGCCTCTGAGAACATTCCCATTTGGGGGAGTCAGGGAGTGGCTTCTTGCTTAGGGGTGGGGAGGGGGTTAACTAATGACTCAGTTATTTCATGTGTTAAGCATTAAGCTTGCCACCTGTGCCTTTGTATTTCAGATGTGCCTTTTCTGGCAAACCCGGGAGCCTTTCCAGCCCTCTTCTCCATTTTCTGCTTCCTGCGATGGACAGTGAAAAACCCCAAAATTCACTTTCCCAGTCTCCCCAGCAGCTAAGCGTGACCTGTCTTTGCCGATGAGAACCAAGGGGACATCTATACAAGGACCTAAGAATGTTTTTTCCCTGTTTGACAAGAGAAGAGAAGCCCAAAACCAAACTCATCATATGGGCCCTGCACCTCATTCCCAACTTTGACCCCTGTCCTGTGGGTGAATGATTCCAGGAGCTATGGCAGCCATTTTGCAATCATGAGGTGACCAGCCTAAGGATCAAAAAGCCCTCTAATAATGGTTTGTCCTCATTTACATCAGGGGGGTTGCTGAACCCACCCTGGAGGAACCCTGGAATCTAACTCCTAAAATAAATTTCTTTACAGTTCCAGTTAGTGGTTTTCAGAGTTTGTGGTTAAATTAGCATGTTGGAATCACCTGGGAAGCTTTTAAGATTCCTGATGCCCAAGCCACAGCCCCTACCGGTAAAATCAGCATTTCTCGGAGGTCTGCGGAAGGTGGGGTGGTACTCAGGCACCAATATTTTTAAAAATCTGGTGATTCCAACGTACAGCTAATTTGAGACCCAGCTGCATAAGCCAGTATTTATGTGCTTACAAATCACCTGGGAATTCATTAAACTAAGACTGATTCAGTAGGTCTGAGCTTCTATATTTTTAGCAAGACCCCAGTTAATGTCGAAGCTGTAGGTTCAGGGACCATACTTTGAGTTGCGAACATCACTGTTACATTGGTTTAAGGCATCCTCATCCTAACTGGTTCACCCAGGTTCTAGAGGTAAAAATGCATCCTCATTATTTCACTAGTGTGGGTGGAGGAAGCCCTCTGGGAATGGGGAGACAGCAAGAAGAGCCTCTCCCTTCTTGCTGTAGACACAGAGGTCTCCCTTCTTGCTAATAGACACAGAGGTCTATTAGCCCCTTTGTGTCATCAGGCCCCCAAGCAGAGCCGATGGCTTCTTAAGCCAATGCCTCATCTAAGTAGTAAGAAAATCCTGGGCTGTGAGGCTGGCTGTTTGCTGATGTCCCATCCCGTGCGGGATCCCAGCCTGGCCAGCTCTTAGGACCCACCCAGGCCTATGGAGCCTGGGGCAAAAGGGCTCTAAGTAGAGCTCCCCCTTTATCTTGGGGCCCTTCTCCACCCGTCTCCATCTCAGCTCTGCTCTTGGCTATTTAAGCATCTTTCCCCTTGTTTGCTAAAAGTCAGAGACTTTTTAGTCTTGGCAGAGGCCCTCCATCCCCTTCAGAACTGCCTGCATATTTCTCCTTCCTTATGTCTTTCCTTCCAGTCTCCGGGACCACATGCCGGCCTCCCGACTGACAGTCCGCGTCTACTTCTGCAGCTCTGAAAGTTCTCAGCAAGGTCATCGGGGCCCGCGACCTTCTTCACCCTGCAGGTCCCACTGGCTAATCTCTGGCTCCATTTCCCTGTTCCCTTGCGTAGCAAACGCCCTTCAGGGACATTTGTCTTCCCTTGCACCTGGGTGTCCCGCTGTCCCACGCATGCCTGCACCCACTCTTCCGAGGCCTCAGTCCCCATCACCCCGCTGAGGCTCTCTTGTCCACGTCACCCGCGGCCTCCAGCAAGCGGGTCTAAGTGTTCTCACCCGTGAGCAGTCTGGGTGCCAGGTCAGCCGGCCCCTTTCCTGCCAGTGTGCCTTCACTTGGTCACCTCGCCTTGCCCTCTGGTTTCATCTTTCTTGTCCAGCTCCTCTTGTCAGGTCTACCTGGGCTGGTTCGGCCTCCTCTGGCGGACCTCCGTGGTAGAGGCCTGGGGCTCGGTGCTCACTTGGCTGCTTCTCCCTTCTCAGTTTCTCCAGGGGTCCCATCTCTCCCAGGGCTGTCAGCTCCACCTGTCAGCCCCACCTGTAAGCCAGCCCCGACCCCACCCCAGATCCAGCCTCACAGCCTCCCATCCCCAGCCACAAGCCAGAGTCTCCACAGTTGGACACCTCAAGCGTCATGGGTCCCCAGCAGAATTCTTAACTTCCCCTCGCCAGCACTGGGGACTTGGAAACTCAGGAGGCAAACCTAGGAACCCGCCTTGCCTCCTCCCTTTTCCTCACACCTGCCTCCATCCCAGCATCGAATCCTCCTGTCTCAACTTCCCCGAGAGTCGGCAGCTTTCAAATCCCTCGTTCCTCGCTCCTCCCAAGCCAACCTGTGGCCTCCCGTCACGACGCACAGAAAAAGTGGGGCCCCGTGGGTCGCAGAGATGCAGCCCTGCCTACCTCTGCCCCCCCGTTTGCCACCACACTCTCCTTCCCTGCACGGTAGCCATGCTGACCTCCTTGTCATGCCTCAAGCTCCTTCTGGGAGCAGAACCTCCATACCGACGGGTTCCTTCCCCCCTTCCCTCCATCCAATCTGCGAGCTCCATTCCTTTCCCTCAGGCCTCTGCTCACTGCCTTCCAAGGCTTCCCCCGCCCAGGAGCCGAAAGAGCTCACCTTTCCACCCCAACCACTCCCTCTCCCCTTATCTCGCTTCATCTTTCTTCCTGATACCACTGACCTGATTAGGTTCTGTACTGACGTGTTCGCAGTTTGGTGTCTGTTCCCCTCCTTCTCCACTAGAGCCCGGCTTTGTTGGCGTCATTCAGGGCTGACTTGCAGAACCAAGCAAGGTGCCTGGCTCCTAGCAAGTGTTGACTGAATGCGTGAGCCTGTGTTGACTGGACTCATGCTATGAGAAAGGGGCCTCGGCTCAGGCTAATGCACCTAAAAGACCACAAGTCTGCCCCAGAGCCACTTCTGGAATAGAAGCCAGAGTCCGTTCCCGAGATGGTCCCGTGGTCACTGGAGCCACAGCTGCTGCCCCCTGGGGTCAGCCTCCCAGGGATCCCTCAGCCAGCCCTGGGGGCCATTTAGATCCTGGTCTCTTTCATTCCTGGTCCTGGGGCGCCGCAGGCCCAGGAACAGCTGGGTCAGATCTGTGGGCTAGGAGCAGGGGTTCTCGGAGCTCTCCTGGGACTCAAAGTCACCCCGCCCTCCAACAGGCCTTTTCTGTCTGGCATGCAGCTTCCCTGGGGGTTGGTGTGAGTTCTCGTATGGGTCTCTTCAGCCAGGCTGGGAGGTTAGAGAAGCCTATCTTGGAGGCTGTGCTAGGGCAAGCTGATTAGCCCCAGGAGCGCATTAGAGGAAGCAAAGAAATGGATGGATGGATGGATGGATGGATGGATGGATGGATGGATGGAGAAGTAAGTGAAAGCTCCTCTTGCCTCTTAGTTTACCATCCTTGAAATTCTACTCTTAGAAATTCATTGTTTTGGGATGCCTGGGTGGCTCCATCAGTTAATCATCTGCCTTCAGCTCAGGTCAAGATCCCTGGGTCCTGGGATTGGAGTCCCTCTCAGGCTCCCTGCTCAGTGGGGAGTCTGCTTCTCCCTCTCCTCCCCGACCACACTCTCTCTAGCTCTCTCTTGCGTGCTTTCTCACACAAATTAAAAAAAGATTTTTTTTTTTTTTTTTTTAATGTAGGCTCCACACCCATCATTGGACCGAACAGGGTGCTTGAATTCACAGCCCTGAGATCTAGATCTGAGCTGAGCTCAAGAGTTAGACTCAGGCGGCTGAGCCCCTCAGGTGCTCCAGAAATTCATTCTTAGGGAATGAGAGGAATGTGGCTCTGCCTCCTGCAAGAAGCCCCCACCCAGCCCCCCTCCACAGACTTGCGTCCTCATGCCCCCAGGGTCTCCCCCCACCTCCACCAGGTAGCCCTGGGGGCCAGGCCTGCTTCTTCCTCTCCCTGGCATCCTTCAGAAATTCCTACACCTTACTGTGCAAATAAAATCATAAGAAAATAAGAAAAAAGGAATCCCTCAGGGATGGGTCAGAGGCATAGATTCATCTGGTTTGGGGCCCACGCCCGGAGGCTGTATTGTAAGCTAACACTCCTGTCTTGTCACACAAAGACCCTCAGGCGACACCAGAAGGGACTGTGTAAGCCACACGTCTGCCTGGGCCTCTGCCACGAGACCTTGATTTGGACAGTCTGGGGCACCCTGGGCCTTGGGACCTGAATGCCCTTGGCTCCCACACCCACGGCGCCCCCCGTGGACACCACCCCGCCTTCCCCGGGTGCCTGGGCCAGGGAACCACTGACTCCAGTCTGGCTAACAGGGGTTGACTGGCCTGGAGGCCCTGGTCCAAGGGCATCTCTCCGGATGGGCTGAGTCACCGGGCCGCGCCGCCAGCCGAGAACAATTCTGCCTGGCGAGCATTTCTGAAGAAGCCCTGTGCCAGGCCCTTGTTGGTTGCTGGGGAAATGCAGGGAGACATGGTCCTCTCAGAGTTTCCATTCACCATGAACAGTCAGAGCTCGGGAAGCGGCTGGACAGCCTCACCAGGCTCTGGTGATGAAGTGCAGGGTAGGGGGAGGAAATGGCTGTGGGCGAGGGGCTCCTAGCAGTGCCAGACTGGCTCAGGTGGTTTCCTGCCCCAACCCCCACCCCAAACCTGCGGGGAGGACCTGTTATGGGAGCGGAAGCAGTGTCCACAGCGTTGAAGGTCTGGCCCTGTACAACAAGTGTCTTAACTACTGTTCTGTCTCTGTCTAGATGCTTTGTGGGGGCCATAAAGAGAGTCCAGGGAGCCAGACTCTGACGTTTAACCCTGAGGGTT
This sequence comes from Mustela nigripes, assembly GCF_022355385.1. NCBI lineage: Eukaryota > Metazoa > Chordata > Mammalia > Carnivora > Mustelidae > Mustela > Mustela nigripes. The sequence goes on from NC_081569.1 coordinate 113,672,272, forward strand.
AGAGGGATCTTGGATGCTTGCCGTCCTGGGGTTAGGATCCCTCCATCAGCTGGGGAGTTGGGAGCAGCCCCAACCCCCTCAAGTCCTCTGTGTCCAAGAGCCCTCAACATGCAACATACTGGCTCGCTCTGTCTGCTCTAAGACCCTAGGGATTCTGCCCTTACTCCCCTACCAGACTGGGAGACCCATTAAGGGTGGGGGGACAGGATTCCCCCTTCCCCACCCCACCTCTCCTGGGCAGAGCAGGCCCCCAGCCTATCAGGTACCAGAGGGCTGTCCTTGGCACAAGACTTCTGGGCCAGGGGTGGGGTGGGGGGTGCAGGGTCTGCAAAGCTGAGAGTGGCCTTCGGCTAGAGAGGCGATGTAGAGAAGCCAGGGGTCAGCAGCCCAACCCAGCCTAGCTGAGTGACCCTGCACTTAAGCTGTCTGTGCCTCAGCATCCTCAGCTACAAACTGGAGAAATTTATTGTTGTACCTACCTCCTCACCTTGTTGTGAGCGTGGCTAGAGCACCTGTACAGCTCAATACATCAGGATCAAAGTATTGTCTGTTGCTGTTATTGACATCATGCTATCATTACTGGTGTCTAGTTCCCAGTTTGGCTCCCGGCCAGCCCGTTACCAACCTTGGATTTTGAGCTTGGCCGGGACTTCTCTGCCCTGTTTCTTAATCCTGGGGGTGGTCAGGTGGTGGGCACCGTATCCGCAAAGCCAAGGGCACTCAGCCTTGGCTGCATGTTAGAACCACCTCCAGCTGGGGAACCTTTAAAAGTCCCCATGCTCCATTAAAGAAAAATCCATAGCTGTAGGATCCAGGCATCAATATTTCTTAAAGCTCCCCAAGAGAGTCCAACCGGCAGCCAAAACAGAGACCCAGTACTCGATGCTCGCTCATTTCTCATGCACAGGAGAGCCAGGTCTCCAGTGGCTGGAGACTGGTTTGGGGGTCAGACAAGTGGCTCTTGACCTACTAGCCACATGACCTTGGGCAAGTTCCTTAAGGCTTCTCTGACTCAGCTTCCTCATTTCTAAAATGGCAGGCAGTATCGGGGCTCCTGAGTGGCTCAGTTGTTAAGCGTCTGCTTTCAGCTCAGGTCATAATCCCAGGGTCCTAGAATCAAGGCTCCCTGGAACTGGGCTCCCTGCTCATCAGGAAGCCTGCTTCTCCCTCTCCCACTACCCTTGCTTGTGTTCCCTCTCTAGCTATATCTCTCTGTCAAATAAATAAATAAAATCTTTAAAAAGGGGGGGCAGTGCCAACCTCACAGGTGGGTTTTGAGGAATTACATCAAGTTAAATAGGGTGCCTGATATGTAATAGGAATTTAATATGTATTATTATTAATAGTCCCTAGCTCATAACCTCATCGATTGAGTACACCTTCCAACACGCTCAAGAAGATGTTACCCACCCTCTCCCCACACATACATTTAAATCTTCCTCCTGAGGGGCGCCTGGGTGGCTCAGCGGATTAAAGCCTCTGCCTTCGGCTCAGGTTGTGATCCCAGGGTCCTGGATCGAGCCCCACATCGGGCTCTCTGCTCGGTGGGGAGCCTGCTTCCTCCTCTCTCTCTGCCTGCCTCTCTGCCTACTTGTGATCTCTGTCTGTCAAATAAATAAATAAAATCTTTAAAAAGAAATAATAAAAAAAAAATCTTCCTCCTGAGACTGCATGAGTCCAAATGTGCCGTTTGTCAGTCCCACTCTCGCCTCACACTATTGCCAACTAGTTTCTTGGGATTATTTTAATGCTTCTAAAGTTGCCCCTGGGTCCCATCTTAGAAGGTTCTTTGTGTCTTCCTTAGGTCTGATGTGTGAGGCATTGCTATTACTAGGGGGTCCCCCCAGGACAGGACTTTCTCATTTGGAGTCTTCAAATCCCTGGGTTAGGAATGGAGAAGGACGGTGCCCCATGCATTCACCCACCCCCTCAAAAAAAAAAAAAAAAGCTGCACAGCCTGATTGAAATGTTGTTTCCTTGCTTTGGGCTAAAATTATCTCACCTCTTACTGATTGGAAGCCCTGGCAGTAAAATGCCTTTGATTAATTAAGATGCAAAAATAGATCAATGATTACCTATTACATTCATTTTTCCTCCACAAACCTCTCAAAAATGAAGATTTCTAGGGTGCCTGGGTGGTTCAGTGGGTTAAAGCCTCTGCCTTCAGCTCAGGTCATGATAGCCAGGGTCCTGGAAGCATCCAGCTCTCTGCTCAGCAGGGAGCCTGCTTCCTCCTCTCTCTCTGCCTGCCTCTCTGCCTGCTTGTGATCTCTGTCTGTCATATAAAAAAAAAAAAAAAAGAAGATTTCTAGAGAAAAATCCTGGCCACAGGAGGGGTCATTGGTAATGGCACAGTCAGGGATCCCTAGATAGGACAGGATCAATCAAAATGTGGTGGTGATATGAGTCTCCCCAATTCATATCCAGGCATTGGCACTCAGGTTAAAACTAAGATGCTGTTCTGGCAGGAAGGGCTGATTTTTGTCCTCTGAGGAAGGATCAGGAGGCCGGACCCACAAAACCTGTCTGCCCCACTAGGCCAGAACTAATGTCTGAGCTGAGAGTTAGGAGCTGAATTATAGGGAAACCACCATGGTCGAGCCTCTGCCTTAAGAGACATGATTATTATAATAGATGCCATCTCTGTGCTCCTACCAGATACCAAGCATCTGACATACCCTCTCTTGCTAAGTTCTCCCAGCAATCCTATGAATTAGATGCTAATCTCCCCAGAGAGAGTTTCTTCATTCCATCATTTACAAAAATATTTATTGAGCTCTCCCCATATGCTCAGCTGTTTTGGGGAGTGAAAGCCAACACAGTCCCTGCCTCACCAACTTTACGGCGGGTCTAGTGGGGGAGACTAATATTACTTGGACAATACATAGATCAATGTGTCAGAATCCTTTTGGCAACATGTCAGATTGACCTATTTCAGTTTTCTTTTCCCTTGCTACCATATGCTGCGTAGAACATGAGACAACACAGCTGAGCTCAAAAGAAAGAAAAGAAAATCCTCAGATTCCAGAGATAATGCACAAACTCAAATCCAGGGTAAGGAATGGGAACTCCGCCTAAGATTCATGGGGTTTTGACTAGGCAAAGGCTCTCAGGCCTGGAGCCTGGAGTTCTAAGGTCCTTTCAAAGACTGGAGATAGCCCTAGGCTGTTTGAGGCAGGAGAGCTGGAATTCATCTCCCTGAACTTATCCTTTTAAGGCTTGGAACCTTAAAAAAGAGCCCTAGTCAGGGAAAAAGGAGGCTGGGAAAATTCTACCAACCTGGCCTGCATAAGGAGCAACAACACTTTTTCAGCATCCTGGGCTTGGATGAGAGAAAAGTTGCTGTGAAAGGTGGAAGTTCTGGGCCTGACCCCCATGGAAGAGAGGTGGACTCCTCTCACTCCATCCCTGGCCCCAGGACTCTTGCACCAAAAGTTAATGTACAAATTAGCCCAGAACTTAATACCCTGAAAGAAGCAAGCCCCAAAGTACTCTGTAAGAACATTTTCACAAAGTAGGGCTCACAATATCCCATTAACAAAAACAACTCCCAGTGAAGATGAGTTCCCAATCAAAATTACAAACCATGCAGTGAAAGAAACTATCAATAAGAGAAATCAGTA